>NC_045956.1:33758154-33902476 GCF_010909765.2 Amblyraja radiata | reverse complement strand
TTGTCACTTGCCAGGCTTGGTCCCACCACCACCTCACTTTCCCATCTTTCCCAGCTCCTCTCCCCCCCCCCCCCCCCCCCCCCCCCACTCCGGCTCAATCAGTCTGAAGAAGGGTCCCAACCAGAAACGTCCATGTCCTCCACAGACGCTGCCTGAGCCGTTGAGTTCCTCCAGCACTTTGTAGTTAGCTGTGATTTTATCAGGTCGTCTTGTTGATTTGAAAGATTAATGAATGTTTAACAGCTAGAATGAGCTATAATCACAACACATTACAGGAACGATATGGGGCAGGGATCAGCTTCAACCCCACATTCAACACCAGCACCTTATCTTCAAGCCCCGCAGGAAGAGGACCATGCCCAACAGGCCCTGACCCCTCACTCCCACATTTGTGCCCCCACATCAATAGAATCATAGAGTCAGACAGCACGCCAACTCATCCATTCTAAACAAAATACCCCAATTAAACCAGTCCCTTTTACCCACGTTTGGCCAATTGATCTATCTATATTACTAAAACTCTGATCTTAGAAACATAGAAACATAGAAAATAGGTGCAGGAGTAGGCCATTCGGCCCTTCGAGCCTGCACCGTCATTCAATATGATCATGGCTGATCATCCAACTCAGTATCCCATCCCTGCCTTCTCTCCATACCCCCTGATCCCTTTAGCCACAAGGGCCACATCTAACGCCCTCTTAAATATAGCCAATGAACTGGCCTCAACTACCTTCTGTGGCAGAGAATTCCACAGATTCACCACTCTCTGTGTAAAAAATGATTTTCTCATCTCGGTCCTAAAAGACTTCCCTCTTATCCTTAAACTGTGACCCCTAGTTCTGGACTTCCCCAACACCGGGAATAATCGTCCTGCATCTAGCCTGTCCAACCCCTTAAGAATTTTGTAAGTTTCGATAAGATCCCCCCTCAATCTTCTGAATTCCAGCGTGTACAAGCCGAGTCTATCCAGTCTTTCTTCATATGAAAGTCCTGCCATCCCAGGAATCAATCTGGTGAACCTTCTCTGTACTCCCTCTATGGCAAGAATGTCTTTCCTCATATTAGGAGACCAAAGCTGTACGCAATACTCCAGGTGTGGTCTCACCAAGACCCTGTACAACTGCAGTAGAGCCTCCCTGCTCTTATACTCAAATCCTTTTGCTATGAATGCTAACATACCATTTGCTTTCTTCACTGCCTGCTGCACCTGCATTCCTACTTTCAATGACTGGTGTACCATGACACCCAGGTCTCGTTGCATCTCCCCTTTTCCTAATCGGCCACCATTCAGATAATAGTCTACTTTCCTGTTTTTGCCACCAAAGTGGATAACCTCACATTTATCTACATTATACTGCATCTGCCATGCATTTGCCCACTCACCCAGCCTATCCAAGTCACCTTGCAGCCTCCTAGCATCCTCCTCACAGCTAACACTGCCCCCCAGCTTCGTGTCATCCGCAAACTTGCAGATGTTGCATTCAATTCCCTCGTCCAAATCATTAATATATATTGTAAATAGCTGAGGTCCCAGCACTGAGCCTTGCAGTACCCCACTAGTCACTGCCTGCCATTGCGAAAAGGACCCCTTTACTCCTACTCTTTGCTTCCTGTCTGCCAGCCAGTTCTCTATCCACATCAATACTGAACCCCCAATACCGTGTGCTTTAGGTTTGTATACTAATCTCTTATGTGGGACCCTGTCGAAAGCCTTCTGAAAGTCCAGATATAACACATCCACTGGTTCTCCCTTATCCACTCTACTAGTTACATCCTCGAAAAATTCTATAAGATTCGTCAGACATGATTTACCTTTCATAAATCCATGCTGACTTTGTCCAATGATTTGTTCAAAAGGGAACTGCAGATGCTGGAATATCGAAGGTACACAAAATTGCTGGAGGAACTCAGCGGGTGCAGCAGCATCTATGGAGCGAAGGAAATAGGCGACGTTTCGGGCCGAAACCCTTCTTCAGACTGATGGGGGGTGGGGAAAGAAAGAAGGAAAAAGGGAGGAGGAGGAGCCCGAGGGCGGGCGGATGGGAGGGTGGGAGGAGACAGCTAGAGGGTGAAGGAAGGGGAGGGGACAGCACAGGCTAGCCAAATTGGGGGAATTCAATGTTGATGCCATAAGGGCGCAAGGACCCCAGACGGAATATGAGGTGCTGTTCCTCCAATTTCCGCTGTTGCTCACTCTGGCAATGGAGGAGACCCAGGACAGAGAGGTCGGATTGGGAATGGGAGGGGGAGTTGAAGTGCTGAGCCACCGGGAGGTCATGTAGGTTAAGGCGGACTGAGCGGAGGTGTTCGGCGAAACGGTCGCCCAACCTACGCTTGGTCTCACCGATGTAAATTAGCTGACATCTAGAGCAGCGGATGCAGTAGATGAGGTTGGAGGAGATACAGGTGAACCTTTGTCGCACCTGGAACGACTGCTTGGGACCTTGAATGGAGTCGAGGGGGGAGGTGAAGGGACAGGTGTTGCATTTCTCCGCAAAGACCGCTCCCTCCGCAACTCCCTCGTCAATTCTTCCCTTCCCTCCCGCACCACCCCCTCCCCGGGCACTTTCCGTTGCAACCGGGGAGGGGGTGGTTGCCCTGGGGATTTATCGGCCTTTAATCCATTCAATTTACCTAACACCGCTTCCCGGCTAACCTGGATTTCACTCAGTTCCTCCATCTCATTTGACCCCCGGTCCCCTGCTATTTCCGGCAGATTATTTATGTCTTCCTTAGTGAAGACAGAACTAAAGTAATTATTCAATTGGTCTGCCATGTCCTTGTTCACCTGTTTCTGAATGCAAGGGACCTACATTTATTTTAACTAATCTTTTTCTCTTCACATATCTATAAAAACTTTTGCAGTCAGTTTTTATGTTCCCTGCCAGTTTTCTTTCATAATCTATTTTCCCTTTTCTAAGTAAGCCCTTTGTCCTCCTCTGTTGGACTCTGAATTTCTCCCAGTCCTCTGGTAAGCTGCTTTTTCTGGCTAATTTGTATGCTTCATCTTTTGTTTTGATACTATCCCTGATTTCCCTTGTTTTCCACGGATGCACTACCTTCCCTGATTTATTATTTTGCCAAACTGGGATGAACAATTGTTGTAGCTCATCCATGCAGTCTTTAAATGCCTTCCATTGCATATCCACCATCAACCCTTTAAGAATCAATTGCCAGTCTATCTTGGCCAATTCACGTCTCATACCCTCAAAGTTACCTTTCTTTAAGTTGAGGACCCTTGTTTCTGAATTAACAATGTCACTCTCCATCCTAATGAAGAAATCAACCATATTATGGTCACTCTTGCCCAAGGGGCCACGCACAACAAGACTGCTAACTAACCCTTCCTCATTACTCTATACCCAGTCTAGAATAGCCTGCTCTCTCGTTGGTTCCTCTAAATGTTGGTTTAGAAAACTATCCCGCATACATTCCAAGAAATCCTCTTCCTCAGCACCCCTGCCAATTTGATTCACCCAATCTATATGTAGATTGAAGTCACCCATTATAACTGTTTTACATTTGTTGCACGCATTTCTAATTTCCTGTTTGATACCATCCCCAACTCCACTACTACTGTTAGGTGGCCTGTACACAACTCCCACTAGCGTTTTCTGCCCCTTAGTGTTTCGCAGCTCTACCCATATCGATTCCACATCCTCCAAGCTAATGTCCTTCCTTTCTATTGCGTTAATCTCCTCTCAAACCAGCAACGCTACCCCACCTCCTTTTCCTTTCTGTCTATCCCTCCTGAATATTGAATATCCCTGGATGTTCAGCTCCCAGCCTTGGTCACCCTGGAGCCATGTCTCCGTGATCCCAACTATATCATAGTCATTAATAGCTATCTGCACATTCAAATCATCCACCTTATTACGAATGCTCCTTGCATTGAGGCACAAAGCCTTCAGGCTTGTTTTTACAACACTCTTACCCCTTATACAATTATGGTGAAAAGTGGTCCTTTTTGTTTTTGCCCTGGATTTGTCTGCCTGCCACTTTTACTTTTCACCTTGCTACCTATTGCTTCTACCCTCATTTTACATCCCTCTGTCTCTACGCTCACACATTTAAGAAACCCTTTCCCTTTAATTCCATCCTCGACTATCCCATTTGACACCCCACCCCACTTATTCAGTTTAAAACCACCCGTGTAGCATTGGCAAACCATCCTGCCAGAATGCTGGTCCCCCACCTGTTAAGATGCAATCCGTCCCTTTTGTACAGTTCCCCCTTACTCCAAAACAGACCCCAATGATCTAAGAATCTAAATCCCTGCCCCGTCCACCAGTTCCTCAGCCACACATTCAGGTCCCGTATCTCCCTGTTCCTGCTCTCGCCAGCACGAGGAATTGGAAGCAAACTGCTTTTGGCCCACTGTGCTGCGATTTCCGACAGAATGCCATCACCTACGGCCGTCATTTTTGCCCACCTTGCTTAGAGCCCCCCTCCGCCTTACGGGTGTGTAGGATTTTTCCCATCGATGAAAAATCAGAGAGATATTAATGTTTTTTGTTTAAATCACCATTCTCTCTGCTGCCCTTGCTGGAGGGAGGGGGAGGGACTATAAAACCAGGAAGTGGTGTGCCTCACTCAGTCTCTGCAAGATGGATGAAGCCAAGGGACACGTCTCTCTGAGCTCTGAATAACACTGAACAAATGTCTACACAACTGTGAGTCCCCTTAATGTAGTTTGAAAATGAAAATATGGGTTGTTTGAAGTAAAAAGGCACTGCCTGCAAATGGTTGTTTGGGTGCTTTGGCTTGAAGTTGAAAGGCACTACTTACTGCAAATGGTGGCTTGGGTGCTTTGGCTTGAAGTTGAAAGGCACTACTTACTGCAAATGTAGATTGGGTGCCTTGGCCTGAAGTTGAAAGGCACTACTTACTGCAAATGGTGGCTTGGGTGCTTTGGCTTGAAGTTGAAAGGCACTACTTACTGCAAATGGTGGCTTGGGTGCTTTGGCTTGAAGTTGAAAGGCACTACTTACTGCAATGGTGGCTTGGGTGCTTTGGCTTGAAGTGAAAGGCACTACTTACTGCAAATGGTGGCTTGGGAGCTTTGGCTTGAAGTTGAAAGGCACTAACTGCAAATGGTGGCTTGGGTGCTTTGGCTTGAAGTTGGAAAGGCACTACTTACTGCAAATGGTGGCTTGGGTGCTTTGGCTTGAAGTTGAAAGGCACTACTTACTGCAATGGTGGCTTGGGAGCTTTGGCTTGAAGTTGAAAGGCACTACTTACTGCAAATGGTGGCTTGGGTGCTTTGGCTTGAAGTTGAAAGGTGCTACTTTACTGCCAATGGTGGCTTGGGAGCTTTGGTTTGAAGTTGAAAGGCACTACTTACTGCAAATGGTGGCTTGGGTGCTTTGGCTTGAAGATGAAAGGCACTACTTACTGCAAATGGTGGCTTGGGTGCTTTGGCTTGTAGTTGAAAGGCACTACTTACTGCAAATGATGGCTTGGGTGCTTTGGCTAGAAGTTGAAAGGCACTACTTACTGCAAATGGTGGCTTGGGAACTTTGGCTTGAAGTTGAAAGGCACTACTTACTGCAAATGGTTGCTTGGGTGCTTTGGCTTGAAGTTGAAAGGCACTAATTACTGCAAATGGTGGCTTGGGACCTTTGGCTTCAAGTTGAAAGGCACTACTTACTGCAAATGGTGGCTTGGGTGCTTTGGCTTGAAGTTGAAAAGCGCTACTTAATGCAAATGATGGCTTGGGTGCTTTGGCTTGAAGTTGAAAGGCACTACCTACTGCAAATGGCGGCTTGGGTGCTTTGGCTTGAAGTTAAAATGCACTACTGCAAATGCACTTACTTCCCGTTTGCACTGTATATTGATTTTAGATAAAACGCTACCACTTACGGCTGTGATTTTTGGCCATCTTACTCAGTCCCCCTCCGCTGAGCAGGTGCAGAGAATTCTTCCCATCAATGAAAAATAAAAGTGTTATTAGTGTTTAAAAAATGTTGAGAATCTCTCTCCTGTCAATCACGGCATGAAAGCCACACCTTTTCCGGTGGGAGGGGGAGGGGTTATAAAACCCAGAAGTGCGGCTCAGGCTCTGCATGATTGGGGAGGGAGAGGTCACGACTCTGTCTGAGCTGTGAATCAACTGCACACTGAATGTCTACTGAACTGTGAGTTTGATGTTTAGTGAGGTTTTATGGTGGTTTCACCCTGCATGAAATGGTATGAAGCTGCATTTGAATTTGGTGGACTTGCACCCTGCTTGAAATGGAATGAAACTGCACTTGAATTTGGTGCCCTTGCACCCTGCTTGAAGTGGAATGAAACTGCACTTGAATTTGACGGCCTTGCATCCTGCTTGAAGTGGTATGAAACTGCACTGAATTTGGTGGCCTTGCACCCTGCTGAAAGTGGTATGAAACTGCACTTGAATTTGGTGGCCTTGGATCCAGCTTGAAGTGGTATGAAACTGCACTTGAATTCGGTGGCCTTGCACCCTGCTTGAAGTGGTAGGAAACTGCACTTGAATTTGGTGGCCTTGCACCCTGCTCAAAGTGGTAAGAAACTGCACTTGAATTTGGTGGCCTTGCATCCTGCTTGAAATCGTAGGAACATGGATTTGAATTTGGTGGCCTTGCACCCTGCTTGAAATGGAATTTCAAGGAATAGTCATGAGTCAACTGCCAGCCCACCAGCCGTGAGTGAGCCGCCAGCAGATCAGGCTTGAGGGACTGAGCTGCCACCCCAAGGACCCATACCAGCACTCCAGAAAGCCCCCCCACTGGCCACCAATATTGGAATTGGTGGAGAGGTAGAATATTGCGTCGGGGGACCAGCCCTCCTGTGTGAACATGGGACCCAACGGGTCCCACTTAGTTTAGTATATCACTAAAAGTCTCATCTTGTATGTATGTATGTATGTATGTATGTATGTATGTTCCCAAAATACAGCCAAAACGGTACACGATAGCACAACATTTTTAGGGGTGCCTTACTCACCATTCGCCTGGGGTGTGCAGTAGCAAGTTTCGTTCGATTTAACAAAGTAATCAGAATCGGAAACACACTTTATTCGCCAAGTACGTTTTGCAACATACGAGGAATTTCATTGGCCAGGTCAGTCATACAATTAAAAGTAACAGATCACTCAAAAAAACACATTTTAACATTAACATTTAACATGGTGTTGGTTCCGCGGTGGGAGCGATACCAGGCAAGGGATCAGCTCCGATGTTAAGTCCGCGCCCCGCGGTGGGGCTCACGACAGTCCGAGGAGGCTTCCAGCTCCATCGATGGTAGGCCGCAGAACCCGGAGAATGTGATCCGAAAATTGATCTCCGGGAAGGTAAGAACCTGAAAAAAAGTTTCCCCCGATCCCCTCCCCCCTCCCCCCACATAAAACAAACCGAAGACCATTAAAACAAACTTTTAACGCACTAAAAAATAACAAAAAGAAAGAAAATACGAACAAACTGCCGGCAGGGCAGCCATCTCCCCCGCGTCCCTGGTAGTCAATCTCCCTTGTATTTCCCTTTATAAACTTTAATTTACTTTATACCGTGAACGGCACTGCGCTCCCACTTGTATACTGTGAACGGCACTGCGCTCCCACGTTGGGGGAGGGTTGCCAGGCCCGCCGCCATTTTCAGATCGCCGTTTTGACTGGCGTCACAACATGGATCTCTGGCATCACAAAGGGTACCCAGCGGGTCCACGGGTCGTCTAGTATCTACCTAAATCTTTCCTATCCATCTACCTGTGCAAGTGTATGTTAAATGTTGTTCTAGTCCCTGCCTCAACTATCTCCTCTGGCAGCTCGTTCCATACACCCACCACCCTCTGTCTGAAAAAAATGCTCCTCAGGTTCCTATTAAATCATTCCCCCCTCATCCTAAACTGATGTCCTCTGGTTCTTGATTCCCCTATCCTGGATAAAAGACTGTGTGCATTTACCCAATCTATTCCACTCATTATTTTATACACCCCTAGGATCACCCTTCATCCTTCTGATCTCCAACCAATAAGAGTCCCAGCCTGCTCAACCTCTTCCGATAGTTCAGGCCCTCGAGTCCTGGCAACATCCTCGTAAATCTTCTCTGCACCCTTTCCAGCTTAAAAAACATCCTTTCAAAACGGGGTGACCAAAAGTGAATACAAGACTAAATGCAGCCTCACCAAAGTCTTATTATTGTAACATAACATCCCAACTTCTATACTCAATACCTTGACTGATGATGGCCAAGGTACCAAAAACCATCTTGACCACACACTTTGTTCAAGTCATAGGAGCAGAATTAGGCCATTCGGTCCATCAAATCTACTCCGCCATTCAATCATGGCTGATCTATCTCTCCCCATTAACCCCATTCTCCTGCCTTCTCCCTGTAACCCCTGACACCCGAACTAATCAAGAATCTATCAATGCCTTAAAAATACCCATTGACTTGGCCTCCAAAGCCGTCTGTTGCAATGAATTTCACAGATTCACCACCCTCTGACTAAGAAATACCTCCTCATTTCCTTTCTAAAGTAATGTCCTTTTATTCTGAGGCTGTGACTTCTGGTCCTCGACTCTCCCACTGGTGGGAGATTTCCAAGTGTTGCAGGATCTTTCAAAAAGTTGTAATTTTAGGTAGCCCCTAAGTTAGAAATTAAATTGTGCAAGGAACGTATACAAAGTTATGAGATAAATAGTTGAGGAAAACATGCAGAGTCTCCAGTCCAGCGTAGGGGAATAGGTTTAATACAATACAATACAATACAATTATATTTTATTAGCCAAGTATGTTTTGCAACATATGAGGAATTCCATTTGCCTAGTCAGTCATACCAATAAAAAGCATAGCACACATAATACATTTTAACTTAAACATCCACCACAGTGACACCTCCACATTCCTCACTGTGATGGAAGGCGAAAAAAAGTTCAATCTCTTCCCTTTTTTGCTCTCCCGCAATCGTGGGCCTCGAGCCTTCTGTTGATGGGACGATCTTGACTCCTGTAGCCGGCGGGCCTCCGGGTCGGGGCGATCAAACTCCCGCATCGGGTGGATGTCACCTCCCCCGGGCAATCAGACCACAGGTCGGGGCTGGTCAAACCTTCTGCGCTGTTGGAGCTCCCGACATCTACGGCTTCTCCCGAGACTGCGAGCTCCTCGATGGTAAAGTCCACAGGCCGCAGCTGGAGCGATCACAGGCAAGGGTCCGGCTCTGATGGTAAGTCCACGGCCCACGTTGGGGCTCAAGGTCAGTCCTGAGCAAGGCCTCCAGCTCCATGATGTTAGGCCGCAGAGCGACCGGAGATACGATCCGGAAAAACCATCGCATCTCCGGCAAGGTAAGAAAGTTTCCCCTGACCCCCCCACCCCCCACCCCCCCTCCCCACATTTAATAAACTAGAGAACATTCACACAAACTTTAAAAGCACACTAAAATTAACAAATAAAGAAGAATAAACAGGTAGACTGTTGGCGGGGCTGCCAATCGTGCGGCGCCCCCTGGTGGTAATGATGAAGGGGAAAAGGTGGTTAAGATGAAGGGGAAAAGATTTAATAGGAAACTGAGGAGTAACCTTTTCACACAAAGGGTGGTGGGTGTATGGAACGAGCTGCCGGAGGGGTGAATGGATGAATAGTAGAGGCAGGTGCTAACGCAACGTATAAGAAACAGTTAGACAGGTACATGGATAGGTCAGGTTTAGAGGGATATGGGCCAAACACAGGCAGGTGAGACTAGTGTAGATAGAAACATAGAAACATAGAAAATAGGTGCAGGAGTAAGCCATTCGGCCCTTCGCGCCTGCACTGCCATTCAACGTTTTGTCTAGTTAAGTTTTTGGTTTTTAGGTTGTGTTTATGTGGGGGGGGGGGGGGGGGTTGAAACAGGGTTTGCTGTCTCTCCCTTCGGGGGAATGAGACTTTTTTGTCGTATCCCCCTTCTCTTCCTCCATCTGCGCTGAGGCCTAATGGCGGAGCTGGCGACCTCGAGACTCCTGAGGCAGAGCCAGTCAGGACTTGCCCTGGGCTCGCTCCCGTGAGGGCGGCCCGGCTCGGGGCTGGAACGGCGCTCCCGTGAGGTGCTGTGACGCTCCCGTGAAGGCGGCCTGGCGAGGGGCTGAGACTCTCCCGTGAGGGGCTGTGGCGCTCCTGTCGGGGCAGCCCAGCCCGAGGGTGGAACGGCGCTCCCGTCGGAGCGGCCCAGATCGAGGGAGGTAGGGCGCTCCCGTCGGAGCGGCCCAGCCCGAGGGAGGAACGGCGCTCCGTCGGAGCGGCCCAGCCCGAGGGAGGTACGGCGCTCCCGTCGGAACGGCCCAGCCCGAGGGTGGAACGGCGCTCCCGTCAGAGCGGCCCAGCTCGAGGGTGGAATGGCGCTCCCGCCGGGGCGGCCCAGCTCGAGGGAGGAACGGCACTCACGTGAGGGCGATCCGGCTCGGGACTGGAACGGTGCTCCGGTGGCTGGGACGACGTTCTGGCGGCGGTGACCTGAGTCCGGGGTTCAGCCGCGGGCCAGCGGCTGCATCCGCGGGACTGGAGGGCGGCAGCTTCGACCACCCCGGGCCGCGGTGTTTGAGCCGGCCCGTTTGCGGGGTTCGGTGAGCCGCGGGACTGTTTGTACCATCGCCCGGTGGGGTATCGCCTCAGCGCAGAGGGAGAAGAGGAGGGAAGAGACTTCAGCCCTAAGATGTTTGCCTCCACCACAGTGAGGAGATGCTTGGAGGACTCACTGTGGTGGATGTTAATTTGTGTTTATTGTTGTTTATTATTGTATTATTGTATGTATGACTGCAGGCACGAAATTTCGTTCAGACCGTAAGGTCTGAATGACAATAAGGTAATTCTAATTCAATATGATCATATAGAACATAGAAATAGTCAGGATAGGCTGCCATCGAGCCTGCAACCCATCATCAGCTGATACCTCTCGTATCCCGTACGCCTCTCTCATACCCCTGTCCCTAGCACAGGGCCATTCCTAAAAAGCCAAGGTTAGATAGATCTTGTAATTCAGACTCCGTCGACAATTGTTCCTGCATTAAATATTAAAAAATGGCCAATCAACACAATTTACATCCACACATGACACCAAACACCTCCTCACTGTGGTGGAAGGCAAAATCTTAAAGTTTCTGTCTCTTCCCCCTTTGTTCTCCATCTGTGCCGAGGCGACGGTTCAAACTCCGCGGGTGGTTGCTGCCTCCGCCACAACTCCAGGGCCGAGTCGGGTCTCCGCCGCTGCTGCTGCTGCCGCCGCCACAGCTTCTGTGCCGAGCCTGGTCTCCGCTGTTGCTGCTGCCGCCGCTACACCTTCGGGGCCGAGTCAGGTCCCCGCTGCTGCTGCTGTTGCTGCTACAGCTCCAGGGCCAAGTCAGGTCTCCGCTGCTGCTGCTGCCGCCGCTACACCTTCGGGGCCGAGTCAGGTCTCCGTTGCTGCTGCTGCCGCCGCCACAGCTCCAGGGCCGAGCCGGGTCTCCGCTGCTGCTGCTGCCGCCGCCACAGCCTCGGTGCCGAGTCAGGTCTCCGGTGCTGCTGCTGCCGCCGCTACACCTTCGGGGCCGAGTCAGGTCTCCGTT
Organism: Amblyraja radiata; assembly: GCF_010909765.2. Classification (NCBI taxonomy): domain Eukaryota; kingdom Metazoa; phylum Chordata; class Chondrichthyes; order Rajiformes; family Rajidae; genus Amblyraja; species Amblyraja radiata. The sequence continues at coordinate 33,890,940 of NC_045956.1, read as the reverse complement.
GCTGCTGCTGCCGCCGCCACAGCTCCAGGGCCGAGCCGGGTCTCCGCTGCTGCTGCTGCTGCTGTTGCCGCTACAGCTTCGGTGCCGAGTCCGGTCTCCGCTGCTGCTGCTGTTGCCGCTAAAGCTTCGGTGCCGCCCGCTCCGCCATTAGGCCTCGGCGCAGACGGAGACGGGGAATACGACCGGAGAAAGTCGCATCCCCCGAAGGAAGAGACCAAAACATGTTTCTCCCACCCCACCCACACACATACACAACTTAATAAAACAAAATTAACTAAAACATGACAATGAACAAAACGAAAGAAAAAAAACAGACGGACTGCAGGTGGGCCGCAGCTGTTAAGCCAGCGCCGCCATCCCTTAGACCAATGAACTGGCCTCAACTACCCTCTGTGGCAGGGAGTTCCAGAGATTCACCACTCTCTGTGTGAAAAAAGTTCTTCTCATCTCGGTTTTAAAGGATTTCCCCCTTATCCTTAAGCTGTGACCCCTTGTCCTGGACTTCCCCAACATCGGGAGCAATCTTCCTGCATCTAGCCTGTCCAACCCCTTAAGAATTTTGTAAGTTTCTATAAGATCCCCTCTCAATCTCCTAAATTCTAGAGAGTATAAACCAAGTCTATCCAGTCTTTCTTCATAAGACAGTCCCGACATCCCAGGAATCAGTCTGGTGAACCTTCTCTGCACTCCCTCTATGGCAATAATGTCCTTCCTCAGATTTGGAGACCAAAACTGTACGCAATACTCCAGGTGTGGTCTCACCAAGACCCTGTACAACTGCAGTAGAACCTCCCTGCTCCTATACTCAAATCCTTTTGCTATGAAAGCTAACATACCATTCGCTTTCTTCACTGCCTGCTGCACCTGCATGCCCACTTTCAATGACTGGTGTACCATGACACCCAGGTCTCGCTGCATCTCCCCTTTTCCTAGTCGGCCACCATTTAGATAATAGCCTGCTTTCCTGTTTTTGCCACCAAAATGGATAACCTCACATTTATCCACATTATACTGCATCTGCCAAACATTTGCCCACTCACCCAGCCTATCCAAGTCACCTTGCAGTCTCCTAGCATCCTCCTCACAGCTAACACTGCCCCCCAGCTTAGTGTCATCCGCAAACTTGGAGATATTGCCTTCAATTCCCTCATCCAGATCATTAATATATATTGTAAATAGCTGGGGTCCCAGCACTGAGCCTTGCGGTACCCCACTAGTCACTGCCTGCCATTGTGAAAAGGACCCGTTTACTCCTACTCTTTGCTTCCTGTTTGCCAGGCAGTTCTCTATCCACATCAATACTGAACCCCCAATGCCGTGTGCTTTAAGTTTGTAAACTAATCTCTTATGTGGGACCTTGTCGAAAGCCTTCTGGAAGGCCAGATACACCACATCCACTGGTTCTCCCCTATCCACGCTACTAGTTACATCCTCGAAAAATTCTATAAGATTCGTCAGACATGATTTACCTTTTGTAAATCCATGCTGACTTAGTCCAATGATTTCACCACTTTCCAAATGTGCTGCTATCCCATCTTTAATAACTGACTAGCAGTTTCCCCACTACCGATGTTAGACTAACTGGTCTGTAATTCCCCGTTTTCTCTCTCCCTCCCTTCTTAAAAAGTGGGGTTACGTTTGCTACCCGCCAATCCTCAGGAACTACTCCAGAATCTAAAGAGTTTTGAAAGATTATTACTAATGTATCCACTATTTCTGGAGCTACTTCCTTAAGTACTCTGGGATGCAGCCTATCTGGCCCTGGGGATTTATCGGCCTTTAATCCATTTAATTTACCCAACACCACTTCCCGGCTAACCTGGATTTCACTCAATTCCTCCAACTCCTTTGACCCGCGGCCTCAACTACCTTCTGTGGCAGAGAATTCCAGAGATTCACCACTCTCTGTGTAAAATATGTTTTTCTCATCTCAGTCCTAAAATATTTCCCCTTTATCCTTAAACTGTGACCCCTTGTTCTAGACTTCCCCAACATCTGGAACAATCTTCCTGCATCTAGCCTGTCCAACCCCTTAAGAATTTTGTAAGTTTCTATAAGATCCCCCCTCAATCTTCTAAATTCTAGCGAGTACAAGCCGAGTCTATCAAGTCTTTCTTCATATGAAAGTCCTGACAACCCAGGAATCAGTCTGGTGAACCTTCGCTGTACTCCCTCTATGGCAAGAATGTCCTTCCTCAAATTAGGAGACCAAAACTGTACGCAATACTTCAGGTGTGGTCTCACCAAGACCCTGTACAACTGCAATAGAACCTCCCTGCTCCTATACTCAAATCCTTTTGCTATGAATGCTAACATACCATTCGCTTTCTTCACTGCCTGCTGCACCTGCATGCCTACTTTCAATGACTGGTGTACCATGACACCCAGGTCTCGTTGCATCTCCCCTTTTCCTAATCGGACTTTCCTGTATTTGCCACCAAAGTGGATAACCTCACATTTATCCACATTATACTGCATCTGTTTAGGACTTAGAAGAACCGGGCTCATACAGAGCCATATCACTCCTAAATACAGATCAGAACATTTTAGCAAGAACTTTAGCAAGAAGATTGAGTAAATATATTAATAAATTGATAAATCCGGACCAAACGGGGTTTATACCTAAAAGACAATCATCTATCAATTTGAGACGCCTTTTTAATATAATGTATTCATACAAAACGGAAAAGGAAGACTTATCAGTTATATCTCTGGATGCAGAGAAAGCATTTGATCAGGTAGAATGGCAGTATTTATACAAAGTACTCCAAAAATTTAATATGGGAGAGAACTCCGTAAAATTTAATATGGGAGAGAACTCCGAGCCGCACTCCGCAAATTCCACCAGCATGTGCAGTGCCCTACCAGGGGCTCAAACACGCTGGATAAAGTCGTACACCAACATCAAGGACGCTTACAGAGCTCTCCCCTGCCCATTCCTGGGACAATCCGATCACCTCTCACTGTTTCTACTGCCTGCATACAAACCCCTCATCCGCAAGACCAAACCTGCAATAAGGACGGTCAAAATATGGCCCGAGGCCGCCACCCTACAACTCCAGGACTGCTTTGATCGCACCGACTGGGACCGACCGGTTTGCAAAACAGGCAACCAGTGGTACAGAGGTAGACTTGGAGGAGTACACATCCACTGTGCTCTCCTACATCAACTGCTGTGTGGAGACTGTCACAGTGGACAAGCAAATAAAGATGTTCCCAAACCGGAAACCCTGGATGAACAAGGAGGTTCAGGATCTGCTAAGGGCACGCAACAATGCCTTTAAATCCAGGGACACTTCTGCCTACAGTGCTGCCAGGTCGAACCTGAACAAAGGCATAAATAAGGCCAAAGACATCCACAGGCAAAGGGTGGAAGACCACTTCAATACCGCGGACACCAGAAGCATGTGGCAGGGTGTCAGGGACATCACTGACTACAAGAGCAGCCCCGCCTGCCCCCACGGTGATATCACACTGGCCAACGAACTAAACACCTTCTTTGCCCGCTCAAAACTGGCAACACCACCAGGTGTGGAATAACCCCGGCCATAGCAGAGGGACAGGCCTTAACACTGAGCACTCAGGAGGTACAGTGCGCTCTGCGTAGGAACAATCCACGCAAAGCTGCAGGCCCGGATGGAGTCCAGGGAAGGGTACTAAAGGACTGTGCTGTACAGCTGGCGGAGGTATTCACGAGAATCTTCAATCTGTCTCTATCTCTGGCAACGGTCCCCAAGTGCCTGAAAACAGCCACCATAGTGCCGGTGCCGAAAAAGTCTAAAGTCACCAACCTGAACGACTACCGCCCGGTTGCCCTAACTCCAATCCCCATGAAGTGCTTCGAAAGGCTGGTCCTCTCCCACATCAAATCCAGCATCCCTGCCTCACTGGACTCTCATCAATTTGCATACAGGGCAAATAGATCAACAGAGGATGCCATCTCTCTGGCTCTTCACACTGTCCTGACTCACCTGGACAGACAGGGCACGTATGTGAGGATGCTCTTCATTGACTATAGCTCTGCATTCAATACGGTCATCCCCACCAAGCTCACCACCAAACTCCACCAGCTAGGCCTCAGCTCGCCGATATGCGATTGGATCCTGAACTTTCTGACGGAGCGACCGCAGGCAGTGAGACTGGGCCCGCACCTGTCCTCCACTATCACCCTGAGCACCGGCACACCACAGGGCTGTGTACTAAGCCCCATGCTCTACTCCCTCTTCACTCACGACTGTGTTCCTGCATTCGACACCAACACCATCGTGAAGTTTGCAGACGACACAACAGTGATTGGGCTGATCACCAACGGTGATGAAACAAAACCCATAATGGAGAATACGCCCCAATCTCCATTTACGGGGAAAGTGTGGAGAGAGTGTCCAGCTTTAAGTTTCTGGGCACTCACATTTCAGAGGACCTCACATGGTCCACCAACACTGCTGCGCTGGTCAAGAAGGCACAGCAATGACTGTTCTTCCTGAGAACATTAAAAAAGACTGGTCTGCCCCAACAGCTGCTGACAACGTTCTACCGCTGCACCACAGAGAGCATATTAACGTATGGCATCTCTGTGTGGTATCTCAGCTGCACGGAGGCGGAGAGGAGAGCTCTTCAGCGCGTCATCCACAGAGCGCAGAAGATCATAGGGACACAGCTACCAGCCTTGGAGGGCATCTACCACACACGGTGCCTCAGGAAGGCCGTCAGCATCCATAAAGACTCCTCACACCCTTGTAACGGACTGTTTGAACTACTTCCCTCCGGCAGACGTTACAAGGCCTTCTACGCCCGAACCTCCAGACTCAGAAACAGCTTTATCCCCAGAGCTATAGCGGCTCTGAACCGGCCCTGCTGAGTGCCTCCCACCCCCCCTGGACTGTCTCCCTCGGATGGTCACGTCACACAGCTTATTTATTTATTTAACTTTTATTTTACATCGGTTGGAAGCTGCATACTAAATCTCGTTGCACTGATGTGCAATTACAATAAAAGATATTATTATTATTATTATTATTATTATTATTATTATTAATTTTATCAGATGGGTTAAATTACTATATGATAAACCAATGGCAAGAATACTAACTAATAATATGTTATCTCCAAAATTTCAATTATCGAGGGGCAATAGGCAGGGCTGTGTTTTATCACCCCTGCTATTTGCACTTATGATAGAGCCGCTTGCTGAAAAGATAAGAAGGCATCCGGATATTCAGGGATATAATACTAAGGATACTATTAATAAAATCTCACTATATGCAGATGATATACTTTTATATATCACAAACTCCCAAACGAGCATCCCAAATTTATTAAATCTAATAGAGGAATTTGGCTCTTTCTCCGGTTATAGAATAAATTGGAATAAAAGTGAAATTATGTCATTAAAACCCCAGAAAGCGAATCGCCTATTAAAATTTCCATTTAAAATTGCAACGGAAAAATTTAAGTATTTGGGTATTCAAGTTACTAGAAGATATAAATCATTATTTAACGCTAATTTTAGACCATTATTAAATAAATTTGGTTCCTTGATTTTGGAGAACGCTCCCACTATCATTAATCGGCAGAATAAACACTATAAAAATGATAGCGCTACCACAAATAATATATTTATTCCAATCTATACCAATATATATACCAAAACACTTTTTTTTTAAATTAGACTCGAATATTTCTAATTTTATTTGGGATTATAAAGCACATAGAATTAAAAGAAATCACTTGTGCAAACCCAAAGAGGTGGGGGGATTTGCACTACCTAATTTTCTATACTATTATTGGGCTGTACATATTAAGAATATAATTTATTGGTTGGATAGTTCTGCTCAACAGTTGGAATGGATAAGAATGGAGAAAGAGGATTGCGTCCCCTACGATTTAGGAGCGATCATCTTTTCCCCAAGAAAGCTGAATAATATGTTATATAAGAAGAATCCAATTATACAAAACACAATACGAATCTGGAAACAAATAAAATTAACTTTAAAATTAAGAAACTTATCAGTGCTAACACCAATAGTGAATAACCCAGTATTTAAACCATCTGATATGGATAAAACATATAAACAATGGGAAAAAGTGGGAATTAAAAAGGTAGGTGATTTGTATGAATTGGGAAATCTATTATCATTCCAACAACTAAAATCAAAATTTAAATTGAATAACAATCAATATTTTAAATACTTACAGGTATGTGATTTTATGAATAAATATATACCAAGATTCCAAAGTATAATTTTAGATCCACTGGAAGAAGTAATGAATATCAAGGCGGTCAAAAAAAATAATATCATACTTGTATAACAGTATTTTAAACATAGAATTACCATCAACAGAGGCAATTAGAGAAGACTGGGAAAAAGAATTAATGACAAAAATTTCAAAAGAAACATGGGAAAAATATTTGATACATATACATAAATGTTCGATCAATGCTAGACATAATTTAATTCAATTTAAAATATTACAGATTATATTATTCCAAAACTAGGTTGAATAAATTTTATCCAAATATTTCTCCCATTTGTGATAACTGTCTTTCTCAAAATGCTAATATTACGCACTCATTTGTCTCTTGTTCAAAACTTTATAAATTTTGGTGTGACATATTTGATATATTCTCAAAGCTATTTAAGACAAAAATGGAGCCTAACACTGAAATTATTATATTTGGAGTAAGTGGAGATGGGAACAAATTAAATACACACCAAAACTCATTTTTCAATTATGGGTTAATAACAGCAAAAAAACTTATACTTAAATTTTGGAAAAATGCTAATATACCAACATTTAAAATGTGGATCAGTAATATGCTGGACACAGCACATTTGGAAGAAATGAGACTCCTCCTAATAGACAAACAAGACCAATTCTTAAGGAGTTGGTCCCCATTTATTGATTTCTTGGATTCATGTGGTGACATAGTATCATGAAAACTAAAAGTTTCAGGTATGGGTGAAAGATGATTTAGAATATTTAAAAAATCATCTCCTTGTGGTGATTGGACAATCTTCCTCCTGCTTTCCTTCTTCACATTCATTTTTTTCACTTTTTCTTTATCGGTTTTTCACTCACGTTCACTAGTCTATCTTTCACTTCTCATAACCTCTTTTCTTACTTCTCTCTTTAAAAAAAAAGGAAGTTGTACAGAGATTGTAATATGTTAACATAATTTGTGTACCAATGTATTGTACTTACTTCTAATAAATAAATTAAAAATAAATAAATAAATAAATAAATAATGAAAAATACTGTATCTGCCATGCATTTGCCCACTCACCCAACCTATCCAAGTCATCTTGCAGCCTCATAGCATAGTCCTCACAGCTAACGCTGCCCCCCAGCTTCGTGTCATCCTCAAACTTGGAGATGTTGCATTCAATTCCCTCGTCCAAATCATTAATATATATTGTAAATAGCTGGGGTCCCAGCACTGAGCCTTGCGGTACCCCACTAGTCACTGCCTGCCATTCTGAAAAGGACCCGTTAACTCCTACTCTTTGCTTCCTGTCTGCCAGCCAGTTCTCTATCCACATCAATACTGAACCCCCAATACCGTGTGCTTTAGGTTTGTATATTAATCTCTTATGTGGGACCTTGTCGAAAGCCTTCTGAAAGTCCAGATATAACACATTCACTGGTTCTCCCTTATCCACTCTACTAGTTACATCCTCGAAAAATTCTATAAGATTCGTCAGACATGATTTACCTTTCATAAATCCATGCTGACTTTGTCCAATGATTTCACCACTTTCCAAATGTGCTGCTATCCCATCTTTAATAACTGACTCTAGCAGTTTCCCCACTACCGATGTTAGACTAACTGGTCTGTAATTCCCCGTTTTCTCTCTCCCTCCCTTTTTAAAAAGTGGGGTTACATTAGCTACCCTCCAATCCTCAGGAACTACTCCAGAATCTAAAGAGTTTTGAAAAATTATCACTAATGCACTATTTCTGGGGCTACTTCCTTAAGTACTCTGGAGTGAAGCTTGTTGGAGATGGAGCATGTTGGTCGGTGTGGGCAAGTTGGGCCGAAGCGCCTGGATCACTCTGTGACTCTAGAATCACTTCCTCAGTCCAAAGTGAAGCCAGACTTTGACGTAAGATCATATTTCTTCTTTTTCTTCTTTCTCATTAAAATATTTTACAGAAATAATTGCTATTTAACAAAGCACCAGATGTAACTCAGTTGGTGGCTGCAGCTCATGAGATGCAGACAGAGACACAACAATCGGAAAGGCTCAGCCAAGGCCGGCCTTAAGCCGATTGGACCAATTGCTCCCAATTGGGCCCCGCGCCTGAGGGGGCCCCACGCCAGAGTAATCTACTCTCGGCTCAGGTAGATCTACCCCGGGTGGAGGGGGAAGAGAGAGGTGGAGAGTGAGTAGAGGGGTGAAGGGGGAAGAAAGGGGTAGAAGGGGAGGGGGTGTGAGGGGGAATGGAGAAGGGGGAGGTGGGTCGTTCCCTCCCACCCCTCCAGTCACCGTGCTTCACGCACACAGCCCCAGCTCCCCCCCTCTCTCTACCCGGGAAGACGCGGTGAACAATACAGGGAGGGCCGGGCCGACGGTTGGAGCAACGTTTATAAACCTCGGCCTCAGCTCACAGTCACACCTGTCCGCCCAGACCCCGGCATCCGCTCCTTCCGCCGGCCCTCTCCTTCCCTTCTCTCCTCCCCTTCTATCCCTCCCTTCCCTTCTTCCCTCCCTCCCTTCTCTCCTTCCCTCCCTCCTTCCTCTCTCTCTTTTCCCTTCTCTCCTTCCCTCCCTCCCTTCTTTCTCTACTTCCCTCACTCCCTTCTCGCCTTCCTCCCTTCCCTCCCTTTTCTCCTTCCCTCCCAGACAACTAGCACACACACACAACTAAGTTAGGATGGGGTAGACCCCCAAAGGGTAGGATGAGGCTGAAGCCCAAAATTTAATGCCTGGACTGGTTTTTCGCCAATGGTTATTGATTTTTCAGGATCTAGTTAATTTTTTTTAAATTTCAGTCACTAAAAAAAGTGGTATTGTAACTATATACTTTTCAGAGGCGATCTACACATTTTGTTTGTTACTTATATGCTTACATGTATGCAATTTTACATTAAAATGTAGCTTAGATCTGTTTGGTACTTTAACTCGCATGCACTTTTTAAGCACACATTTTGATTACTTTCCATTCTACCATAGAGATATAAAGTCTATAATAGACTTTATTTGTATTTCTATGATTCTACAGACCTTGGCTGGGAACCTGGGGCTCAACAAAATAGTTCCCAATAGGGCCCCACACCTCCTAAGGCCGGCCCTGGGTTCAGCATTTCAGCTGATCCACTCTCCTCTCCTTAGTCTGCTTCCCAGTTTTTCGCTCCGTGAGATTTATCTGAATTCCAAACCGTGTAGAAACCCTGGATCTCTTTACTTCAAGTTCAAGTTCAAGTTCACATTTATTGTCACATGCACCAATTGGTACAGTGGGATTTGAGTTACCATACAGCCATACGAATAAAAAGAACACAATACACGATAGAGTTTAACATGAACATCCCCACACAGCGGAATCAACGTTTCCCACCGGGAAGGCAATACAGTTCAGTCATCTTCTTCATTGTTCACCCGTGGTCGGGGCCTTTGAACTTTCGGCAGTCGCCGCTACACGCGGCCCGGTGTTCAGGCCCTCTCGCCGGGACGATCGGAGCTCCAACATCGGAATGGATCGGAACACACTCGCGGCTTGCACTTACCGAATCGGCCGCTTCTTATTGCAGACTGCGGCTTCCGAAGTCCACAGGTCGAGCTGGACGGAGATTCAACACTGGCGATCCTCTGCAAGGGATCACCTTGCTCTGCGATGTTAAAGTCAGCGCCGCGCCGGCGGCTAAAAACTCCGCAAACCACAGCTCCACGCAGGGCCGGATTTAGATGAAGAGAGGCCCTAAGCTATTTCACTTGCGAGCCCCCCCCCCCCAATTCCCCACCCCCACGACTAGAGGACCATGACTACCCGACAGTGACAGTGTGACACATTTAGATCCTACTGTATGTTGTCATTAAACAGTTGGTTTTAAAATATACTAAACCAAGGGCAGACCCGTTGGGTCTGCACCCCCAACGCAGCCGTTCCCTACCCGTAGCCCCCACGGGAGACGTGGTCCTCCAACTCAAGCGGCCCAGGAATGAGCAGTGCGGCTGGTTTTAAATGGCGTCTTTGAGGCGAGATGCGGGCGCCAGCAGCCGTTATGGTCGCTGGCAAGCAGGAGGCGACAAAATGAGTGAGTGGGGGGGGGGGGGGGGGGGGGGTGGAGAAGGATTTGATTAAAAACGTGTACTTAAACACGACGAAATGTAATGAGGAGCGGATACTTAGAAAGAAAAGCGAAATCTCTACCGAAATGGAAATGATCTCGGAGATTGAGCGTCTGGATTCGGCGTGGCAATGAATCAAAGGAACAAATGCAGCCGGCAGCTGTACAAGTAAATGGATCCATTCCGATTGGACATCTGCGAGCATCGGCCATTCCGATTGGACATCTGCGAGTATTGGGCATTGTGACATCACACGATGGAACGAATCAAAAGGCAGAAAGGCAGCCGGACGGCAGCCAGACGGCAGGCAGCAGGCACAGAGTTTTAATAGTATATAGATATAGATATTGGATTCACCGCGGAACGGGCGATGTCTTATCTGGATCGCCGTTTGAAGCTCTGGAATGTTGGGTCTGCTGCTTCAACATCATGGAGCTGTGGTTTGCAGAGCTCCCAGCCTCGGGCCGTGCTGATTTCAACATCGTGGAGCCCTGGGATCCCTTTGCCAAGGGCCGCCAGCGTGAATCTCCGCCCAGCTCAGCCTGTGGACTTCGGGAGCCGCGGTCTCTGGTAGGAAGTGGCCGATTCGGAAGTCCAAGCCGCTGAGAATGTTCTCCCGTTCCGACGTCGGATGGTGACCCCAAAATTTCATTGTACCAATTGGTGCATGTGACAATAAGTGTCTCTTGAATTGAATGTGGAATATTAAGAAATAAAGAAACTACAAATACATTAAGAGCAAAAAAATATATTTCTCGCCTTCTTTATAGCAAAATCATCCAGAAGTTCACCAAGATCTGTTTGTCTAAGTTTGTCACTCTCAATGCACAGAATGCTCAGTGCAGACAACCTCTCTTGAGACATTGTGGACCTTAATACATTTTTAATTATTTTGAGTCTTGAAAAAGACATCTCTCCCGAGCAGTTCATGACCATTAAGCTAAGAAAGATTGCTTCCACATTAGGGAAGGCCATCTGAATTGTTTCCTTGTATATTATTTGATAACGGTCTGTATGAGACAAAGAGTGCTCTTCTGTATGCCTATGGCTTTGTCTCACATACGAGTGAAAGTGCAAAAGTTCATCTGTAAGTTCCAGGTCAACATCTTCTGGATATGCTTCCATCAACAGTTCAACACCTTGCTGAATTTCTTGCTTAAATGCGGTCAGATTAGCAAGATAGGAAAACTGTTGTGCAACTTCAGTGTACACAGTACCTCTTCTTTTTAAATAGGTTTCAAGTGCATCTAGTACAGGAATAAAGGATTTAATCCTAAACTTATCTCTTGAAGAGAGTTTATCTAAAGCATCAGGACCAGGTGCACTTCCATCATTTCCTTGCCATTTCCTTACTCTTTGTCTCCCTGTGACAGTTCTGTCGTTAACATCTGGCAAGGTGGCCTTTGCTTGTTGCTCAAGCTCATCAAAATCTTCTCTAATTTTGCATACAAAATCTTGAAGTGAACTGTACAAACTTGCACAAGTACTCAATAACAGTTTGGATTTCTGAATGGCTTTGTTGACCTTGTGGAAATGACCTAGCAGACGGGTCCAAAAATGCAGCATAAACACAAATTCCAGTTCTTCCATTTTCTTCCATTTCCATTTTCAACTTGAAGCCTGGTATCACCCTTCACATTAACATCAGAGTACAAATGACCGAGGGCATCAGTGATAGCGCTGTAACTTTCCAAAATAGCTTCTGTGGCTTTTGCATGTGCCTCCCACCTAGTGTCTGACAAATATATAGGCACTTTTGACTGAGGTTGTAAAAATGATTTTAGAACTGCCCATCTCTTTGTGGAGGATGAAAAGAAGGTATAAATTTCATTGATAATTCCAAAACAGTTCACTGCATCAAGGCAACAATCAATAGCCGAACGGCCCACCAAATTTAATGAGTGAGCAGCGCATGGAATAAATCTTGCAAATTTGTTTTTTTCGAGGATTCTTTGCTGCATACCATTGTACCTATCAGCCATGTTGGCAGCATTGTCATAAGACTGCCCTCAGCATTTTCTAAAGCCAATTTCAAGCTCAGTAGTGAGATAGTTAAACACAAAATCAGCCATGCTTTCTCCTGAGTGGTGTTTTAGCTCAAGGAAAGTTAAAAATCTCTCACTTGGTAAACCGTCTTCAGGTGATACATATCTGATAATTAAAGTCAACTGATTAGTATGTGAAATGTCAGGGGTGGAATCCACTGACAAGCTGAAATATCCAGCCTTTTTCAAGTCAGCCAGAATTGCATCCTTAACTTTTTTTGCCATGAGTTGAATTATTTCCTCACATACAGTTTTTGACAAATAAGAGGGATTTCCTGATCCGGAGTTTCTATACCGATTGATATGGGCCAGTAAAAATTGATCAAATTTTGCTACTAGCTCTAAAAGACCAAGATAATTGCCGTTATTTGGAGATCCAAATTGTTCATTGTCTCCTCTGAATGGTAAGCCTCATTCTGCAAGAGTGCATATTACGGCAACGATTCTCTCCATGACATGCCGCCAGTACTGCTGCTCTGCTTTTATTTGTTCCTGTAGCTTTGAAGTTAACGTTTGCCCTCGCTTTCTTGTTAAGTAGGTCAACATGGCATTCCTGTGCTTCTCTGAGTTTTCATGAGTTTGGATAAGATAGGGGTTTCGCCAATCATCAAACCCTTCAGAAGCCAAAGATGTAGCAGAAGAATAAGATGCAATGTTTGGAAAGAGTTTACAAACAAAGCAATATATCCGGCCTTTTGAGGGAGAATACACAAGCCACTCTCAGCTATATGTTTCTCCATTGACTTTTGTTGAATAAAAAAGAGCCTTGGTGCAAGACCTAGACTGATTTTTATACACTCGCTTGGAATTTGAAAATGGTCCACAACGATGCTGAACTTGAGAGGGGCCGCTTTCTACCCAATAGGATACGTCCTCATGTGATAATTCTGTCCACAAACCAATGTCTGTTGCAGTACATCTATATTTGGCATCATCAATCAGTTCTATATTTTCATTTTGAGCCGGCATCATGGCTGCTTCCTCATATTCAGCTTGCTGTTCCACGTCCTGCTTCGCTGTTTCTGTTTCAGGGAGGTTTTCTTCTGGTTGAATGCTAGTAGATGGCTGGATAGCTCCACCAGACTGATTTCCTTGTGTTAGTATCAATGTATCTGCTTCACCGCTGGCACTTGTTGCCTCTGTCTGTGGCTGACCCAAGAAAGGAGTGATTGGTCTTAACTTCTTTACCGTATCATTTTCAAGTCTCTTTCTCTTGCGCTTGCTAGCACCACTTTCAAATTTTTTACTCATGCTCAGCACCACTTTCAATTTTTTACTCATGCTCAGATTAGAATCTGAAAAGAAAAAGAAAAATTAATCTTCAACAGTTATTAGAAAGGAAAACATGAAGGGCTTCCTCACAAAATGCAGTGCACTTGAGTGAAGAAAAGAAAATCTGTATAATCGTTGGGAAATATTTCTTAAAGAATTGTTCCTTATTGACAATTATATTGCAAAACCTGAATCAAATCTGAATCAAATCTGCTTGAAAAAGGCTAACTTATAACTAAACAAATAGGTTCACTTCTTAATAAACAGACAACTCACAAAGCAGTTTGGTAGACCAATTCAAAACTTTACTAATTATCGGCCGATGGAAGGGACAAAGGTAAGGCCTCTGCTGCGGACAAACCGTTCGGTATCTGAGAGGGGGAGGTCAAGGGGGATGGTGAACACATGGCAGGGATGTGGGTTGGGGCCGGAGGAAGGCAGGTGAGTTGACTGAGGCCGAGGTGATGTCTGGTGGGGGGGGCAGTGGGTGGTCAGGGGGTAGGGGGGTATGAGGACTGTAGTGTGGGTGGGGAAGAGCTGAGGTCACATGGTTTGAGGGGAATGGGGAAAACCCAGTGGAACAGCCACTGAGGTTACCAGAGTTGGGGGGAGTAGCATTAGGACCCAGCGCAGTCAAACCCAGGGGAGTGGGAATCTGCAGCGTAGAAACCAAAGATACTAGAGGAGCTCCTCTAGTATCTTTGGTGGAAACTTCGGGCCCGGTGCTGAGTCCAAGCTGCAGGTAAGGCGATGGATGCAGGCTGCTGGAGGGCGGTGGAGTGGCGAGCAAAGCGTGGGAGGTCCCGGTGGGCGGATTGTCAGTGGGGCGGCGAGGTTCGACGGGTCCGGTGGGGCGGCGAGGTGAGTCCGCCCCAGGTGCGGCGGCGAATTGGGTATCCCCCCCGTGCGGCGGCGAATTGGGTAGGCCCCTCGTGCGGCGGCCAGGTGGGTAGGCCCCAGGTGTGGCGGCGAGGTTCGGCGGGGGAAAAGGGTTAAATAAACTACATACCTTTTGCTTTGTCCTGCACTTCCAATGATCCAAGGATCTGTGGAGCAAATTCCTCTCCACAACGAATATATACCTCACCTGCATTTTAATCCCTCCCCCCCTCCCCACCAAAGCCTCAGGAATCGTAAGCACAGCGCCACTGATGGTAGGTTTTGTAACAACGCGACTATCTCAAAAGTTTTATACACCTTGGTGGAGCGAGCAGAGGCCCCCATAGATCTCGAGGCCCTAAGCTTAAGCTTGTCTAGCTTATACGTAAATCCGGCCCTGGCTCCACGGTGTTTAAGTCAGCAGGCCCAACACTCCGGAGCTCCAACTCAGGCGAGCCCCGGCAAAGCATCGTCCCAATCCGCGATGGAATTCAGTGCTGCTGAAGCTCTGGGCCAGTCTCCGGTAGCAAAGGCCGTGCTAATCCAGTTGGTAGGCCGCGAGGGGTGGGCGAAGATGCGACTCGGAGAAAATACGCATCTCTGTCCAGGTAAGTGACTGATAAATAGTTTCCCCATATCCCCCCCCCCCCCCCCCCCCACCCCACCATCCCCCACATAAAAATACTAAGAAACATTTAAAACATTAAAACATTAAAACACTAAAAATAACAAAAAGGGTGAAAGGGCTAACAGCTGCTGGTGAGGCAGCCATTGCTGGCGCCACCCGGTGGAAGTTTAGTTTGAGAACGTGGAGAAATCTCACACCACGCATGAGGACTGGCCTCACAGTTTAGTTTTAGTTTAGTTTACAGATACAGCGCAGAAACAGGCCCTTTGACCCACCAAAGGGTTGCCAACTGTCCCGTATTAGCCGGAACATCCCATATATTGGGCTAAATTGATTTGTCCCATATGGGACTGCCCTTGTCCCGTATTTGACTTCTGCTACTCAGGTCGAGGGGACTGATGGGTCGGAGCGCCGCGTCCAGCCCCGCCTCACCCGGACGTAGTGCATCAGCAGCGCCTCGCCCATGGCCCCATCGGTCGGCAGCCCGGCCAACTGTCCGATCTTTGGACCTTCGCTTACCGCCGACACCACAACCCCTCCTTCTCATGGCCGATCATTCGTTCATGAGTTGGACGGGGTGCCGGACTTTGCGCGCGACGTCACGCGGCCCGGGCCAAAACTCCTCAGCTGGCCCGCCGGCTGTAGGCTGTGGGCCAAGCATCAAAAATATGTCCATAAATCTATTTTCGTGGCCCACATCTTGGAACTACATGAAATTTTAAATGAAATATAATTGAGAAGGAAGTCATAACTCATCATTGCCAAAAGTTGCACATTAATTAATTAAACTAATTAGAAAATGAGATTGGGATCGCGCCATCTAGTGGCCAATACCTATATTACACCATGGGGAGCCTATTTCCGTGTTGCAGTCCATTTCAACGATATATTATTATACCTATATATATATATGACTTGTAAATATAACTGTAATCATATATAATTAAGTATAATTATCTATATACTTTTAAAACTCTGTGTGTGTGTGGGTGTACGCCATTTTGCGTTTGCAACATCTCCTCGAAAACCAGACGCAAAAACGCGGAGATTTTTACAATTTCGGTAGGGATTTATCTTATGAGTTCAGAAATTCACTCCTTGGTCAATTATTTCCCCAGATTTTGAATAAAATTGATCACAAAACTCACTTTATAAAAAATATAATTGCCGCTTGAGCTGCTGACGTCACAATGCCCACATTCCCACCAATCGAGGCCCCCCCACCGCTGTGGACTAAAGCCCCGCGCCCAGCCCAAGTATGCTCGCGCCACGCCTCCCGCAGCTGGACTCCCCCCCCCCCGTTCTCAAATGCTCTGCAGAACGGGAGGTCACCGGAGGACACATCCGGGTACGGGAGGCCACCGGCTTGCTTCTGAGACCACTCCATCCCCCCCACCCGATGTTAGAACATGGCGGCGGCAGTTATTGTCATGCGGGGCACTATTCCCTCTGCGAAACCTGAAATTCCTCCGTTGATCGCAGGGACACGGGGAATCGTCACACGAGAGCTGCCGAGGCTGTCCACGCCGCCCGAGGTCGGCCCCGTCCGAGCCGCCGCTCACCGAGTTCAGGTCCGCCCTCGCCCTCTCTCTCCCCATCCTCTCCTCATCCTCCTTCCCTCTCCCTCCTCCCTCCCGCTGCAAACCCAACGTGCTGCCAGTCGCGCCTCTCGCTAGTCCTTTGATAAAAACCTTGCGACCCCCCTCTCTGTCTCCCCTCCTCTCTCTCTCTCTCTCTCTCTCTCTCCCCTCTCTCTCTCTCTCTCCCCCCCTCTCTCTCTCTCTCCCCCACTTCTCCCTCTCTCTCACTCTCTCTCCCCCCTCCCTGTCCCCCCCCCCATCCCCCCTCCCTGTTCCCCCCTCCCTGCCCCCCTCCCTCTCTCCCCTCCCTCTCCCTCCCTTCCCCCCCTCTCCCTTCCCCCCCTTCCCTCTCCCCCCTCCCTTTCCCCCCTCTCCCCCCCTCCGTCTCCCCCCCCTCTCCCCCTCCCTCTCCCTCTCCCCCCCTTCTCTCTTAGCCCTCACTCTCTACCCCTCCTTCCCTCTCTAGATGCGCCTGCGAGTTGGGGGCTATGCATCAGTAGATTGGGCGATTATGGGGTAAAAGGAGCAAATTAATAATATTAATATATTAACAAGGGGGGTAGTTAACATGTGTGCGGGGGGGTAGTTAGTGTGTGTATGGGGGTGGTTAATGTGTGTGACGCCGCATTCCGCCCCCGCCCCCCCCCTCAACCACATGTTGGGGGAACAGACCCAACGGGTCTGCACTTGGTCTAGTATTATATAAATTAATATAATAAATATAATTGTGTGTGTGTTTTTTGAATGAGACTGCTGCAGAGGTCTGGCTCCTGAGCTAGCCTAATTAGTGGGTGAGGGCAGTTCTTGTGGGTTCCACCCTTTACTGAACCCCATTGACTGCCAGTGTGCAGAGTGGGGGTCACCGCCATAGTGGGACTGGGGCAGTGCCAGACTGGGGGACAGACCTGCAAGGCATCATCCAGTCGCTTTAATAGGAAAATGAATGAGACTGCCGCAGAGGTCCCAGGTTTTAAGGGCTCATGAACATGCCTAATTAAAGGGTCAGGACAGATCCCCTGGGCTCCCCCGTTTACTGAACCCCACTGACAGCCATAGTGGGGAGTGTGGGGGTCACGGCAATAGTGGAACTGGTGCAGTGCCAGGTTGGGGGACAGACCTGTGAGAGTAAAGTCTTATTTCTGATGTAAATGTCACATCCTGACCAAGAATCGAATGCTCTGATGTTTACTCGATGAGTATTCATTATAAGCTACAATGAGCCTATATTTATGATAGAGACCCTCCCCTCCCCCATGGTAGTTTGAGAAAATGGAGAAATCTCACTCCAAGCACGAGGACTGGCCTCACAGTTTAGTTTTAGTTTAGTTTACAGATACAACGCAGAAACAGGCCCTTTGACCCACCAAAGGGTTGCCAACTGTCCCGTATTAGCTGGAACATCCCATATATTGGGCTAAATTGATTTGTCCCATATGGGACCGCCCTTGTCCCGTATTTGACTTCTACTACTCAGGTCGAGGGGACTGACGGGTCGGAGCGCCGCGTCCAGCCCCGCCTCACCCGGACGTAGTGCATCAGCAGCGCCTCGCCCATGGCCCCATCGGTCGGTAGCCCGGCCAGCTGTCCGATCTTTGGACCTTCGCTTACCGCCGACACCACAACCCCTCCTTCTCATGGCCGATCATTCGTTCATGAGTTGGACGGGGTGCCGGACTTTGCGCGCGACGTCACGCGGCCCGGGCCAAAACTCCTCAGCTGGCCCGCCGGCTGTAGGCTGTGGGCCAAGCATCAAAATATGTCCATAAATCTATTTTCGTGGCACACATCTTTGAACTACATGAAATTTTAAATGAAATATAATTGAGAAGGAAGTCATAACTCGTCATTGCCAAAAGTTGCACATTAATTAATTAAACTAATTAGAAAATGAGATTGGGATCGCGCCATCTAGTGGCCAATACCTATATTACACCATGGGGAGCCTATTTCTGTGTTGCAGTCCATTTAAACGATATATTATTATACCTATATATATATATGACTTATAAATATGACTGTAATCATATATAATTAAGTATAATTATCTATATACTTTTAAAACTCTGTGAGTGTGTGGGTGTACGCCATTTTGCGTTTGCAACATCTCCTCGAAAACCAGACGCAAAAACGCGGAGATTTTTACAATTTCGGTAGAGATTTATCTTATGAGTTCAGAAATTCACTCCTTGGTCAATTATTTCCCCAGATTTTGAATAAAATTGATCACAAAACTCACTTTATAAAAAATATAATTGCCGCTTGAGCTGCTGACGTCACAATGCCCACATTCCCACCAATCGAGGCCCCCCCACCGCTGTGGACTAAAGCCCCGCGCCCAGCCCAAGTATGCTCGCGCCACGCCTCCCGCAGCTGGACTCCCCCCCCCCGTTCTCAAATGCTCTGCAGATCGGGAGGTCACCGGAGGACACATCCGGGTACGGGAGGCCACCGGCTTGCTTCTGAGACCACTCCATCCCCCCCACCCGATGTTAGAACATGGCGGCGGCAGTTATTGTCATGCGGGGCACTATTCCCTCTGCGAAACCTGAAATTCCTCCGTTGATCGCAGGGACACGGGGAATCGTCACACGAGAGCTGCCGAGGCTGTCCACGCCGCCCGAGGTCGGCCCCGTCCGAGCCGCCGCTCACCGAGTTCAGGTCCGCCCTCGCCCTCTCTCTCCCCATCCTCTCCTCATCCTCCTTCCCTCTCCCTCCTCCCTCCCGCTGCAAACCCAACGTGCTGCCAGTCGCGCCTCTCGCTAGTCCTTTGATAAAAACCTTGCGACCCCCCTCTCTGTCTCCCCTCCTCTCTCTCTCTCTCTCTCTCTCTCCCCCTCTCCTCTCTCTCTCCCCACCTCTCTCTCTCTCTCCCCCACTTCTCCCTCTCTCTCACTCTCTCTCCCCCCTCCCTGTCCCCCCCCCCATCCCCCCTCCCTGTTCCCCCCTCCCTGCCCCCCCTCCCTCTCTCCCCTCCCTCCCTCCCTTCCCCCCCCTCTCCCTTCCCCCCCTTCCCTCTCCCCCCTCCCTTTCCCCCCTCTCCCCCCCTCCGTCTCCCCCCCCTCTCCCCCTCCCTCTCCCTCTCCCCCCCTTCTCTCTTAGCCCTCACTCTCTACCCCTCCTTCCCTCTCTAGATGCGCCTGCGAGTTGGGGGCTATGCATCAGTAGATTGGGCGATTATGGGGTAAAAGGAGCAAATTAATAATATTAATATATTAACAAGGGGGGTAGTTAACATGTGTGCGGGGGGGTAGTTAGTGTGTGTATGGGGGTGGTTAATGTGTGTGACGCCGCATTCCGCCCCCGCCCCCCCCCTCAACCACATGTTGGGGGAACAGACCCAACGGGTCTGCACTTGGTCTAGTATTATATAAAATTAATATAATAAATATAATTGTGTGTGTGTTTTTTGAATGAGACTGCTGCAGAGGTCTGGCTCCTGAGCTAGCCTAATTAGTGGGTGAGGGCAGTTCTTGTGGGTTCCACCCTTTACTGAACCCCATTGACTGCCAGTGTGCAGAGTGGGGGTCACCGCCATAGTGGGACTGGGGCAGTGCCAGACTGGGGGACAGACCTGCAAGGCATCATCCAGTCGCTTTAATAGGAAAATGAATGAGACTGCCGCAGAGGTCCCAGGTTTTAAGGGCTCATGAACATGCCTAATTAAAGGGTCAGGACAGATCCCCTGGGCTCCCCCGTTTACTGAACCCCACTGACAGCCATAGTGGGGAGTGTGGGGGTCACGGCAATAGTGGAACTGGTGCAGTGCCAGGTTGGGGGACAGACCTGTGAGAGTAAAGTCTTATTTCTGATGTAAATGTCACATCCTGACCAAGAATCGAATGCTCTGATGTTTACTCGATGAGTATTCATTATAAGCTACAATGAGCCTATATTTATGATAGAGACCCTCCCCTCCCCCATGGTACCTTTGCAAATGAGGGCTATTACCTTTAACCTAAAATAACCCTAAAAATGTTGCATTGTTTGAGTATCTGTAGTTTGTCAAGTCAAGTCAAGTCAAGTTTATTTGTCACATACACATACGAGATGTGCAGTGAAATGAAAGTGGCAATGCTCGCGGACTTTTGTGCAAAAGACAAACAACCAAACAACCAAACAAACTATAAACACAATCATAACACACATATTCTTTTACATAATAAATAATGGAAGGAAAAACGTTCAGTAGAGTTAGTCCCTGGTGAGATAGGCATTTACAGTCCGAATGGCCTCTGGGAAGAAACTCCTTCTCAACCTCTCCGTTCTCACCGTATGGCAACGGAGGCGTTTGCCTGACCGTAGCAGCTGGAACAGTCCATGTGTGTGTCTGTGTGAACCTGTCAAACGTGTATCTGTAGATGTGTGGATGTAAATGTGTGGATGTATGTGTGTGTGAATGGATGTATGTGTGCATGTATGTGTGGATGTGTGTGGATGTATTTGTGTGTGTGTGTGTGTGGATGTGTATGTGTGAATGTATGTATGCCTGCTTGCGGATGGATGTGTGGATGTGTGTGTGTGGATGTGTGTGTGGATGCGTGGATGTATGTGTCCATGTATGTGTGTGTGCATGCATGGAAGTGTGCTAACGGATGGATGTGTGTTTGGATGTGTGTATGTATGTACGTGTAGATGGGTGGGTGGACTGTCGCACTGTCATTCACCAGCATGCCATTATCATAAGTAATTCACTCATTGTTTAAATAATTTGACCAAATAAACAGTGAAACGATCGACATTAAAATAAAACTTTTCTATGTGGGGGAGGGGGGAGGGAGTAAGGGGGAAACCGCTTCCCAGTCTCTTCCTGGTGAGGATGCGACTATTTCTCCGAGTCACGTCCTCGCCCCCCACCTCGTGGCCTACCAACCGGATCGGAGCGGCCTTTCCTGCCAGGGACCAGGGACCGGACCAGAGCTTCAGCAGCAGCGGCACGGCGCTGGATTCACCATGGAGCGGGCTGTAGATTGGTTTATGCATGCAACCAATCATATATAGGTTAGCATCACTAACCCCGCCTTACTGTATCATTTATATTAACACCTACTTCCTATGCTACGCAGTTCGGTAGCAGACAGGATTCAGTGACTACTAACATGCTGTTAAATCTATGTGGATTAAAGATGATCTTAAGTTACGTGTTGTGTAGATGTCATATTTACACGGGCGATGCCTTACTGGATCGCCGTTTGAAGCTCCGGAGCGTTGGGCCCGCTACTCCAACATTATGGGGCTGTGTTCACGGAGCTCCCAACGCGGGCGGCGCTGACCGACATTGCGGAGTCCTGGGGCCCTTTGCCGAGGGCCGCCAGCGTTGAATCTCCGCCTGGGGACATCGGGAACTGCGGACTCCGGTGGGAAGAGGCCGATTTGGAGGTCTTAGCCGCTGAGGTTGGCTTCCCGTTCCGACGTCGGAGTGCCAACATCCCGGCGAGCAGACCTGAGCGGCGGGCTGCCCATAGCGGCGACTGCGGAGGGCTCCGGAGGCCCCGACCATGGGTGAACATCGGAGGAAGATGTTCAAAAGGGAACTGCAGATGCTGGAATATCGAAGGTACACAAAATTGCTGGGGAAACTCAGCGGGTGCAGCAGCATCTATGGAGCGAAGGAAATAGGTGACGTTTCGGGCCGAAACCCTTCTTCAGACTGATGGGGGGTGGGGAAAGAAAGAAGGAAAAGGGGAGGAGGAGGAGGAGCCCGAGGGCGGGCGGAGGGGAGGGTGGGAGGAGACAGCTAGAGGGTTAAGGAAGGGGAGGAGACAGCACGGGCTAGCCAAATTGGGAGAATTCAATGTTAATGCCATAAGGACGCAAGGACCCCAGACGGAATATGAGGTGCTGTTCCTCCAATTTCCGCCGAACCCAGGACAGAGAGGTCGGATTGGGAATGGGAGGGGGAGTTGAAGTGCTGAGCCACCGGGAGGTCAGTTAGGTTATTGCGGACTGAGCGGAGGTGTTCGGCGAAACGATCGCCCAACCTACGCTTGGTCTCACCGATGTAAATCAGCTGACATCTAGAGCAGCGGATGCAGTAGATGAGGTTGGAGGAGATACAGGTGAACCTTTGTCGCACCTGGAACGACTGCTTGGGACCTTGAATGGAGTCGAGGGGGGAGGTGAAGGGACAGGTGTTGCATTTCTTGCGGTTGCAACGGAAAGTGCCCGGGGAGGGGGTGGTGCGGGAGGGAAGGGAAGAATTGACGAGGGAGTTGCGGAGGGAGCGGTCTTTGCGGAAGGCAGACATGGGGGGAGATGGGAAGATGTGGCGAATGGTGGGGTCACGTTGGAGGTGGCGGAAATGGCGGAGGATTATGTGTTGTATTTGCCGGCTGGTGGGGTGAAAGGTGAGGACCAGAGGGACTCTGCCCTTGTTGCGTGTGCGGGGATGGGGAGAGAGGGCAGTGTTACGGGGTATGGATGAGACCCTGGTGTGAGCCTCATCTATGGTGGCGGAGGGGAATCCCCGTTCCCTGAAGAACGAGGACATTTCCGATGCCCTGGTATGAAATGTCTCATCCTGGGAACAGATGCGGCGTAGGCGGAGGAATTGGGAGTAGGGGATGGAGTCTTTACAGGGGGCAGGGTGGGAAGACGTGTAGTCCAGATAGCCATGTGAGTCAGTGGGTTTGTAATGTATGTCGGTCAGGAGTCTGTCCCCTGCGATGGAGATGGTGAGGTCAAGGAATGGTAGGGAAGTGTCGGAAATCGTCCAGGTGTATTGGAGTGCCGGATGGAAGTTGGTGGTGAAGTGGATGAAGTCAGTCAGTTGTGTGTGGGTGCAGGAGGTGGCACCAAAGCAGTCGTCAATGTAGCGGAGGTAGAGGTCGGGGATGGGGCCCTGGTACGTCTCGAACAAGGATTGTTCAACGTGCCCGACAAAGAGGCAGGCGTAGCTGGGGCCCATGCGTGTGCCCATAGCTACGCCTTGTGTTTGGAGGAAATGGGAGGAGTCAAATGTAAAGTTATTGAGGGTGAGGACCAACTCCGCTAAGCGGAGGAGAGTGTCAGTGGCTGGGTATAGGTTGCTCCTCTGGTCGAGGAAGAATCGGAGGGCTCTGAGGCCATCCTGGTGGGGGATGGAGGTGTAGAGTGACCGGACATCCATGGTGAAGATGAGGGGGTGAGGGCCCAGAGAGTGGAATGCGTGGAGGCGGCGGAGAGTGTCTGAGGTGTCTAGAACATAGGTGGGGAGGGATTTGACCAAGGGGGATAGGATGGAGTCAAGGTATGTGGAGATGAGTTCGTTGGGGCACGAACACGCAGAGACAATGGGTCTGCCGGGAGAGCCGGGTTTGTGGATTTTGGGGAGAAGGTAAAAACGGGCCGTGCGGGGCTGGGGAACGATGAGTTTGGAGGCTTGGTCAGGTAGGGCGTGGGAATTGATGAAGTCGGTGATGGTGCTAGAAATGGTGGCCTGGTGCTCGTCAGTGGGGTCATGGTCCAAGGGTAAGTAGGAGGAGGTGTCCGAGAGTTGGCGCGTGGCCTCAGCTTTATTGAGATCGGCGCGCCAGACTACCACGGCACCTCCCTTGTCGGCTGGTTTGATGACCCAGTCTGGGTTTTGGCGGAGTGATTCGATGGCAGTGCGTTCAGAGGGGGAAAGATTGGAGTGAGACAGGGGAGTGGAGAAGTTGAGGCGGTTGACGTCGCGGCGGCAGTTCTGAATGAAGAGTTCCAGAGCCGGGACTTTATGAGGGGGGTTCCACGAGGAGGGGGGGCGTTGGAGACGGGAAAAGGGGTCATCATTAGGGGGCGAGGACTCCTTCCCATGGAAGTGCGCTGTGAGGCGGAGACGACGGTAGAAGCTCTCCAAGTCATGGTGGGCGCGGAACTCATTGAGATGGGGACGGAGGGGGACAAAGGTGAGACCTCTGCTGAGGACAGACCGTTGGGTGGGGGAGAGGGGGAGGTCGGGGGGGATGGTGAACACCCGGCAGGGGTGGGAGTTGGGGCCAGAGGAAGGCAGGTGGGTAGACTGGGGACGGGGCGATGTGTGGGGGGGGGGGGGTTGTGGGTGTTGGAGGGGTTGTGGGTGGTCAGGGGGTGGGGGGGAGAGAGGGCTGTAAGGTGGGTGGGGAAGAGCGGGTGTGACATGGTTGGGGGGGGATGGGGGAGGGTCAGTGGAGCAGCCACTGAGGTTAGCACGGCTGGGCAGACGGGCGCTAGGACCCAGTGGAGTTAAGTCCAGGAGAGTGGGAGTAAGCAGCGTGGAGGCTGCAGGCCCAGTGCAGATTCCAGGCTCCAGGTAAGGCGACGGCTGTGGGTTGCTGGAGGGGGGTGGAGTGGCGCGGGTCACCGGACCCGATGGTCGGAGTCCAGTGGCGCGGGTCAACGGACCCGATGGTCGGAGTCGAGTGGCGCGGGTCACCGGACCCGATGGTCGGAGTCCAGTGGTGGTTGAGTCGGGGTCTGCGGGCGATGCGTGGGTGGTCCCGGTGGGCGGATGGTCGGCGGGTCGGCGGCGAGATGAATCGGGTGCGTAGCGGCGGCCATGTTGAGAGAGCCCCGGTCCGGCGGCGTTGTCGGGTAGTTCGGGTCGGGCGGCGATGTCGGAGGAATCGGCAAGGGGGAGAAAGTCCGAGTTACCGTAGAAGCTGCGAGGCTGGGCGTCATCGGTAGGCAGGTGAGGGTCGGCTGCGGCATCGATGTGGAGGTCGGTGAAGGCGGCGTCCCGGTGAGTATGGAAGTCGCTGCTAGTGGCCAAGATGGCGTCGCAGGACTCGGGCAGGCGATGCGGGCCAGAGTTGGGGCCCGGAGTCTGCGGGCGGTCGAGTCGCGGAGTGTAGGCGTCGGGAGCGGCCTGGAGTCGGGATAATTTAAGGTCCTTGGCGGAATTAAGGTAGGCCAGGAATTTTTTATTAAAGAGGTGGATCTTCCGGCGGATGAAATACAGCTGGGGTCCGTTGCAGGTCTGGGTTAGTGAGGCCTGAAGCACAGGGAGTGTCGATGTGAGGTCCTGTTGGTGCCGGCGCATCGCGACCAGGGTGGATCTCAGTGCCCGGTTGGAGAATTGCTGGGTATGCCGGTGGATAGCCCGTCGGTACCGATGGTCCGGTTGGGGTCCGAACTGGGAGGTAGGGAACTGGAGCTGGAAGCCGTGGGGTATGAGATGATGGCGCAGGCAGGCCCCGAGGAAGCAAATGTGGCTGTGGTATCGAGTCTGGGTAAGGGTATGGTCGTACAGTTGGAGGGCAGGGGGGATCACAGAAGGTGTGCAGTTAGAAGTGTGCAGTGTGCAGGTGTGCACCCCCCATCAGTCTGAAGAAGGGTTTCGGCCCGAAACGTCGCCTATTTCCTTCGCTCCATAGATGCTGCTGCACCCGCTGAGTTTCCCCAGCAATTTTGTGTACCATCGGAGGAAGATGACTGACTTTGGTGCCTTCCCTCACAGTGGGAAACCTTTGATTCTGCTGTGTAGGGATGTTTTATGTTGAACTCTATCGTGTGTTGTGTTCCTTATTTTATTGTATGGCTGTATGGTGATCACATTTCACTGTGCCAACTGGCACGTGCAAATAAATGTATCTTGTCAAAGTCAAAGTCAAAGTATCCTTTATTGACAATATTTTGTTGCCTTGCAGTTATACATATAATAAAATAACAAAATAACAAAATAACAAAACACACAATAAACACAAATTTAACATACACCACAGTGAGTTCACCAGACACCTCCTCACTGTGATGGAAGGCAAACGTCTTAAAGTCTTTGTCTCTTCCCTCCTTTCTCTCCCTCTGCACTGAGGCGATCGAGGCCTCCGATGTTGTGACCCCACCGGGTGACTCAGAACTGCTGTAGGTTTGGGAGCAACAACAGCAGCAGGAGGTTAGCAAGAGATACGACTGATTGGCTCTAGCCCAAGTGGGAGGAGAGAAGTGAAAACAGTTAAAGTACAGGTCAAGGACAGGCAGACTTGACTCAGAACTGCTGTAGATTTGGGAGCAACAACAGCAGCAGGAGTTTAGCAAGAGATACGACTGATTTGCTCTAGCCCAAGTGGGAGGAGAGAAGTGAAAACAGTTTCAGTGCTGGGAAAACAGTTGAAAACTGAGGAATTTGGTTTGTAAATTGGTAAATCAGGCAATTTATCAGTCAATTTAAGCAAGACTGCTCTTAGCGAGCGGCAGTGAGTGAGCGGCCTTGTGAGGGAAGTGCCCTGTGAGAAAAGTGTGAGTCTTTGGCTCGAGAGTCTTCGGAGACGAAAGAAGGAGATGTCAGGCAAGCTGATTCAGTGCGATGCTTGGAACGCCGCCTCAGCTCCGAGTCGGGCCGCCGCCGCCTCAGCCCCGAGTCGCGCCGCCGCCGCCTCAGCTCCGAGTCGGGCCGCTGCCGAAAGCCGGATCGCTGCCTCAGCTCCGAGTCGGGCCACCGCCACCTCAGCCCCGAGTCGGGCCTCCGCCGGAACGCAGCCTCAGCCCCGAGTCGGGCCGCCGCCGAACGTCGGAACACAACCTCAGCCCCGAGTCGGGCCGCCACCGGAACGCAGCCTCAGCCCCGAGTTGGCCAGCCTCGCGCTGGTAAATCCTGGCTGGCTCTGCCTCCGGAGCCTCGAGGTCGGTCCCAGTTGGAGTCCGACAGCTCCGCCATTAGGCCTCAGCGCAGACGTAGACAGAGACGGGGGATACGACAAGAGTCACACCCCCCCGAAGGAAGAGACTAAAACAAGTTTCTCCCACCCCCCCCCCCCCCACACATACACAACCTAATGGTTGTTTTTTCAGGTTGGAGGCCAGTGACTAGTGGGGTGCCACAGGGATCTGTGTTGGGTCCACTGTTGTTTGTCATGTACATCAATGATCTGGATGATGGTGTGGTAAATTGGATTAGTAAGTATGCAGATGATACTAAGATAGGTGGGGTTGTGGATAATGAAGTAGATTTTCAAAGTCTACAGAGAGATTTATGCCAGTTGGAAGAGTGGGCTGAAAGATGGCAGATGGAGTTTAATGCTGATAAGTATGAGGTGCTACATCTTGGCAGGACAAATCAAAATAGGACGTACATGGTAAATGGTAGGGAATTGAAGAATGCAGGTGAACAGAGGGATCTGGGAATAACTGCACAGTTCCCTGAAAGTGGAATCTCATGTAGATAGGGTGGTAAAGAAAGCTTTTGGTGTGCTGGCCTTTATAAATCAGAGCATTGAGTATAGAAGTTGGGATGTAATGTTAAAATTGTACAAGGCATTGGTGAGGCCAATTCTGGAGTAGGGTGTACAATTTTGGTCGCCTAATTATAGGAAGGATGTCAAGAAAATAGAGAGAGTACAGAGGAGATTTTCTAGCATGTTGCCTGGGTTTCTGCAACTAAGTTACAGAGAAGGGTTGAACAAGTTAGGGCTTTATTCTTTGGAGCACAGAAGGTTAAGGGGGGGACTTGATAGAGGTCTTTAAAATGATGAGAGGGATATTCAGAGTTGACATAGATAAGCTTTTCCCACTGAGAGTAGGGAAGATTCAAACAAGGGGACATGACTTGATAATTAAGCGACAGAAGTTTAGGGGTAACATGAGGGGGAACTTCTTTACTCAGAGAGTGGTTGCTGTGTGGAATGTGTAGATCAGTGCATGCTCCTTTAACATAGTGACCTCACCACTACTAACCACTCCCTATTATCTTCAGTATAACTGTAGCCTCCCCACGTCCCTCTCGCTCTCTAGCTCCAGTGACAGACCACGGACAGCTAGGGCACGGTGTGTGTTTTATACCAGTGTCTATAATAAAACATGTAGTGAAGACCACGCGTGTTTGGAAGCCATTACATGGTGTCAAGAAGTCGTACTTCGCACCTCCTGTCTATCGGGTTTTTTTTTCTTTCCCCCAGTTCCAATTTCCCTGTTATTCGCCATGGCAAACTCGTGTCGTAAACCTGACGTGCTGGTGTTTGACTCAGACATCGTGCACCGTTGGGCGGTCTTCAAACGCCGATTTCCAGCATTACATCGCGATCGCCTATGCCAATGCCACCCGGGAGGTGCGGGCACATCTGCTACTTAACCTGGCTGGCCCGGAGGCCATGGAACGTTCGGAATCGTTCGAGTACGGCGCTGGTGAGGATGCTGAGGACCCAGTATGTCTTTTGGCTAAATTCACCGCGCTCTGTGACATTCCTACTAATTGCATCATTGAGCGGTTTAAGTTCTTCACCAGACGCCAAAACCCCGGGGAGCACATCGACTCTTTCATTGCCTCGTTGCGTCACCTGGCTCGGCGTTGCCGCCCTGACACGGTGACCCCCGACCAGATGATCAGGGATGTCCTGGTTCACGGTCTACAGGACGAGAAGCTACGGGCTGAGCTCTTAAGGAAGCCCGACCTGACTTTAAACGAGGCTTTGCATTCCTCTCGCATGGCTGCTGCTGTTGCCTCTGTATCTAGACCTGCTGCTCAGGACATTAACTATGCCAGTGTTGCTGGGCGCAGGCGGAACGATGGCCCGCCATGCCAGCGTAGCGCTCCCGCACCAGCGAGGGACGGCCCACGTCGTTGCCCCAACTGCAACTTCGCTAGTCATCAGTTTAATGTTTGCCCCGCGCTGGGGAAAACTTGCAATTTCTGCCGAAAGCTGAATCACTTTTCTGCAGCCTGTCGTTCAATTGGCAGGCCGGTCCCTGCACCACGTAGAAGCCTAAACAACCTTGCTGAGCCTGATAGCGCTCTTGGTTCCCAGCACCATTCAGACGAACTCCTTGATTCAGATAACGTCTCCTCCCATGATGAATCAACTATTTTCTCGCTCTTGGGTGCACCTGCTTTGATTAAGGATCCCTCTGTACGTGTTACCGTGAATGGGTCGACCTTTACTGCCAAGGTCGACACGGGAGCTTTCACAAATGTTATGTCAAGAAGCCTTTTCGAACAGATAAGATCTGGTGAGAAGGTTACTCCCGACGACTCCCGTCTTCATGCCTATGGGGGAGGAGTGCTCACACCAGTCGGAAAAACAACCCTTATCTGCACAGTCCTGGAGACCTCTCGGCCCCTCACTTTCCTCCTGCTAGACATCTGAGAATGTTACTCTGCTGGGCGCTCGAGCGTGCCAGGACCTCGGTTTGGTTTCCTTCCACCGCGGTATCCACCCGGTGCAGGCCCCCATGGACCCCATGATCGAGTACCCCGATCGTTTTGATGATGTATTGGGAAAGTTACCCTGCAACTACAAGATCGCTGTGGACCCGGAGGTCGATCCGGTGGTTCGCCCGGCTCACCGCGTATCCTTTGCCATGAAGGACAGGGTGGAGTCGACTCTGCGCCACATGGTGGCCACGGGCATACTCAAGGAGGTGAGTGATCCCACCCGGTGGGTCTCCACCATGGTTGTCGCAGCAAAGAAGGACAAGAGCAAGATTCGAATCTGCATTAACCCCAAGGACCTAAACCTTGCCATCAAGCGCCCGCACTACCCCATGCGAACGGTGCAGGACGTCGCTGCACAGGTTGGCCCGGCCACTGTATTCTCGGTCCTCGATGCCAAGAGCTTTTTCTGGCAGATTCCGCTGGACGAACGTTCCTCCTTCCTGACCACCTTCAGCACTCCTTTCGGCAGGTTCCGTTTCCTCCGCATGCCTTTCGGGATCAACTCTGCCAGCGAGGTTTTCCAGCGTACCATGGAGCAGCTGTTTGCCGGTCTGCCGTGTGCTATCATTGTCGACGACATCCTGGTGTACGGGAGGGACGTCGCCGAGCACGACCTCCACCTCCGTCAAATCCTGGATAGGGCTCGTGAGGTCAACCTCGAACTGAACCCCAAGAAGTGCCGTTTCCGCGTCCCGGAGGTCACGTACGTGGGACACGTCTTCACGGCTGAGGGTCTGAGGCCAGACCCACAGAAGACGGCGGCGGTCTCGGGGATGCCCAGTCCGACCGACGTGCCCAGCCTGCAACGCTTTCTGGGCATGGTGAACTACCTGGGGAAATTCATTCCCGACCTCAGCGAGCTGAGTGCGCCCTTGAGGGAGCTGACCAAGAAGGACACCGCCTGGGTTTGGTTCCCGCACCATCAGTCGGCTTTCGAAGCCCTGAAGTCCCAGTTGGTCCGCGCCCCCACTCTCAAATTTTTCGACCTCAAGCTCCCCATCATCCTCACCTGCGATGCCTCGAAGTTCGGCCTCGGTGCCGCCTGCCTGCAGCTCTACGACAGGCTGCAGCTGCCTGTCTCCTACGCTTCCCGCACCATGACCCCTGCTGAGCAGCGTTACGCTCAGATCGAGAAAGAGCTCCTTGCCGTGGTGTTTGCCTGCTCCAAGTTCAAGGACTACATCCTGGGCAACACCTTCACTATTGAGACTGACCACCAGCCGCTGGTCACGATCCTGAATAAGCCGATACACGTTGCCTCATCCCGCCTGCAGCGTATGATGCTGCAGCTCCAGCGCTTCACCTTTCGAATTGTATACCGCAAGGGCAAGGACATGTTTGTGGCCGACACTTTGTCCCGCGCACTGCTGGCGTCCACTGCCCAACACCCGTACGAGTCGTCTGACCTGATGATATTGAACGTTAACATTGTGCCTTCCCAGCAGATGCAGTCCCTGGTCCAGCACACTGCCAAGGATCCTGCCCTGCAACAGCTTGCGGACGTCATCCGCTGTGGCTGGCCCGACCGTCGCTCGTCCCTGCCTGATGGCGCTGCTCCATACTTCCTCGGCCGGGATGAACGTACTGCACGACGGCGTGGTGGTGAAGGGCCACAAGGTCGTGGTGCCTGCTGCGCTGCGGGACCACTACTTCCAGTCTGCCCACAGCGGCCATCCAGGGGCCGAAGCCACTCTGTCCCAGGCCCAAAGTCAGTTTTATTGGCCCGGCATGGCGCAAGACATCCGGGACAGAGTCTCCGCCTGCTCTACCTGCAACTGCCTCGCTCCCCACCAGCAACGCCAGCCGCTCCTGCAGCAGCCTGCCCCCGCCCTGCCGTGTATGTCGGTCGCCACTGACATTTTTGAGTGGCGCGGCAAACATTTCCTGGTCCTTGTGGACTCCTACTCCAGCTGGTTCGAGGTGGATCAGCTGCCCACCCTCACATCTGCTGCTGTCATCGGGAAGCTGCGCCGCCACTTTGCGACCTTTGGCTCCCCAGTTACTTTGCAGTCTGACAACGGCGGCCAGTTCTCCAGTGCGGAGTTCAGCGCCTTCACTGCATCCTGGAACTTTCGCCACATCACCAGCAGCCCCGAGTATCCGCAGAGCAACGGCCTTGCTGAGCGAGCCGTCCGCAGTGCAAAGGAGTTGCTGGAGCATTGCAGACTTTCGCGGTCGGACTTTTACCTGGCCATCCTCAACCTCCGCAATATTTCCCGTGACCCTGCCCTGGGCTCGCCTGCTCAGCGGCTCATGTCCCGCACCACACGCCCTCCAATCCCTGTCTCCCAGCGATCTCTGCAGCCCACGGTCCTCAGCCCTGCCACCGTCCAGGAGCATTTGCCCAGAAACAGGCCATTCAGAAGCGCTCCCACGACAAGTCCTGTCGTCCCCTTCCGCGTCTCTTCCCGAATCAGGTGGTCCGGATGAGGTCCCCCTCCGGCCACTACCGGCTAGCCATGGTCGTCAGCTCTCCTCGGTCCTACCTCATTGACTACGAGGGTACCATCTACCGCCGCACCCGCCAGCATCTGCTCCTGGTTAACGAGCCCGCTCCACCCCCTGTTGCCCCTTTTGCCCCTCCGGTTCCTTCCTCTCTGCCCTCCCCTCCTCGCATGCCCAGGTCTCTGCCGTCTCAGCTCTGTGTGCCTAGTTCTCCCCCGGCTCCTCCCAGTCCGCCTTTGCCTTCCTCGCCCGCTCCCGTTTCTCCCGCTTCACCTCCCCGCTCTCCTCGTCCTCCCTCTCCCACAAGCTCTCCTGCCCCTTCCCCTGTCGCCGCCCCGGCTCTCGTCCCTGCTCTTCCTGCGGAGGGAGGGGAGGGTGGGCTGCGCACCCGCTCCGGCCGGTTGGTCAAGCCGCCTGTACGTTACGGGGAGTTTGCGTGAATGTGTTAACTGTTTCTTGCCGGTGTACGCGCGGAGGGTGTTTCTAGCGTATGAGTCGTGGTCGCACTGTCACTGCCATAATACTTTGTTTCCGAGGGGAAGGATGTAGATCAGTGCATGCTCCTTTAACATAGTGACCTCACCACTACTAACCACTCCCTATTATCTTCAGTATAACTGTAGCCTCCCCACGTCCCTCTCGCTCTCTAGGTCCAGTGACAGACCACGGACAGCTAGGGCACGGTGTGTGTTTTATACCAGTGTCTATAATAAAACATGTAGTGAAGACCACGCATGTTTGGAACCCATTACAGAATGAGCTTCCAGTGAAGGTGGTGGAGGCAGGTTCGTTTTTATCATTTAAAAATAAATTGGATAGTTATTTGGACGGGAAAGGAATGGAGGGTTATGGTCTGAGCGCAGGTATATGGGACTAGGGGAGAATACGTGTTCGGCACGGACTAGAAGGGTCGAGATGGCCTGTTTCCGTGCTGTAATTGTTATATGGTTATATGGTTAATAACTCAAATTAACTAACTAAAACAGGACAAGAAAACAACAAAAAAAGAAAGAACAGACGGACTGCAGGTGAGCCGCAGCTGCTAAGGCAGCGCCGCCACTTGTAACTTGTATCTTGTATTTCCCCAATTTATTTGTTTACATTACATCGGATCTTCATCTGAATATTCTTCATCAGATTCCAAGTCTTTTGCAGTAATAGTTTCTGCAGTCAACACACTTACATAAATCTATACATGGCAAACCATGCTGTTGACATGAGCAGCTTCTTTTCCCTGTACTTGATTTCTCACAGCTTGTTTTCTTGCATGAACAGTATGTTAATTCTAGTAAGGTGCTTGTGGCTGGAGGCAGATCACCCCCAGTCAATGTCCAATTCACCACCTACAATTGTCCACCCATGTTTATGTTTGTTGACCATCACTTGTCATGAATCGAAGCAGTCTCTTTGGGGCCGGCTCATCTGCTTCACCATCAGGAACTGCCTCTTGAGGTGATTCACCTGCTTCAGGCTTGTCAGCATCTTGAACTCAATTGAAAGAGGAAAAAGAAAACAGAAAAGGAATGAAAAGTAAAATAAATCAACATCCTCAAATATATCTTTTCATTTTTGAAAGGAACATCATATGACCATAAATAAAAAGAATTGTTGTTTGAGTCCTATCATTACCTTTCTTCCTTCTAGACCTTGCTATAGTTCGATTTATTGTTATGTTGCAGAAGTGACGATAGCACTCTGCATGATAACCCGGGATACACTGCTGCCTCCTAATAATAGAAGATAAAATGTGTCAGGGAGTATTTTACATCTTTTCATGTTTTATATTATGTAAGACAATATCAACATATCAATGGAAATTATACATGTACGCATGTCCAGGTAGATGGGATGGCAAGTCTGCAAATGATCAAATTAGTGTTCATTATGGCACAGTGCCAACAGTGCATGTCCATACAAAACACTTTTGTGTGGACAGGCTCTGAAGAGTGGAGGGGCAGAAGCTGCAGAAAAAAATCTCATAGTACTTAGGTCTGCATGGACTTCAATTCATAAAATGTCAATCTCTTCTTAATGACATTCATAACAAGAGGATTTCAGTATAGGAGTAAAGAGGTTCTTCTGCAGTTGTATAGGGCTCTGGTGAGACCACATCTAGAGTATTGTGTACAGTTTTGGTCTCCTAATTTGAGAAAGGACATCCTTGTGATTGAGGCAGTGCAGCGTAGGTTCACGAGATCGATCCCTGGGATGGCGGGACTGTCATTTGAGGAAAGATTGAAAAGAATAGGCTTGTATTCACTGGAGTTTAGAAGGATGAGGGGGATCTTATAGAAACATATAAAATTATAAAAGGACTGGTCAAGCTAGATGCAGGAAAAATGTTCCCAATGTTGGGCGAGTCCAGAACCAGGGGCCACAGTCTTAGAATAAAGGGGAGGTCATTTAAGACTGAGGTGAGAAAAAACTTTTTCACCCAGAGAGTTATGAATTTATGGAATTCCCTGCCACAGAGGGCAGTGGAGGCCAAGTCACTGGATGGATTTAAGAGAGAGTTAGATAGAGCTCTAGGGGCTAGTGGAGTCAAGGGACATGGGGAGAAGGCAGGCACGGGTTATTGATAGGGGACGATCAGCCATGATCACAATGAATGGCTCGAATGGCCGAATGGCCTCCTCCTGCACCTATTTTCTACGTTTCTATGAGACTTACACTGTAATTTACTGCCATAGTTCAAGTTCAAGTGGAGGGGCAGAGGCTGCAGAATAGCTAGAGAAAGAAACATCTCATAGTACTTAGGTCTGCATGGACTTCAATTCATAAAATGTCAACCTCTTCTTAATGTCAATGAGACTTACACTGTAATTTACTACCATAGATAAGTTAGTTCAAGTTCAAGTGGAGGGGCAGAGGCTACAGAAAAAAAACATCTCATAGTCGTTAAGTCTGCATGGACTTCAATTCATAAAATTTCAACCTCTTCTTAATGTTAATGAAACTACCACTAAGTTACTACCATAGATAAATTAGTTCAAGTTCAAGTTCACATATACCAATTCATTTCTACATAAACACCAACCATTTCTGACCATTTCTCACTCTGATGGAAGCCAATAAAGTGCAGTCAATATTCCTCCATTGTTCTCCCGTGGTCGGGGCCTGGAAACGGCCGCTATGGACGGCACTATGTTCAGCCTCCCCCCCGCGATGATCCAAACACACTCCGTGGCTCCGCGTTCACGAATCGGCCGCTTCTTAATTGAGACCGCGGCTTCACTATGTTAAGTACATAGGCCCCGCGGTCGGAGCACTTTTTCCCGGTAAGTGATCGCAGGAGCTCCGAGATTAGATGTTAAAGACTTATTAGACTACAACAAGCTGGCATTAGTGACAATTTTTATTTTACTTTGCTATGGATACACATAGTTTAGGCCCTCAACTTCATGAATGAATGAGTGAGTGAATGTACAGCCTCCAAATCTCATTTTTTCACATTATAAAAGGGTGCAATTAAATTAATTAAAGTCCATTCAGATTAATTTTCATAAATTCAGACTTTAGATCTTACCTTTCAGTTCCAGTTGATTCACAATGTTTCACTGGTTTCAAAGGTTCAAAGGTTCAAAGGTTGATTTATTGTCACATACACCTAGATGTGGTGAAATTCCTTTTGCCAATGCAGCACATAAAAAAGAATACAAACATAACAATAATAAATAGCTTTAACATAAAAACATCCCCCCACAATGGTTCCCATTATGGGGGAAGGCACAAAGTCCAGTCCCATCCCCAATGTCCACCCATAGTCGGGCCTATTGAGGCCTCCACAGTTGCCTCTACGGAGGCCCGATGTTCCAGGCCGTCCTCGCCGGGTGATGATGTTCCGGCGTCGGGAGAGTCCTCTCAGCGGCATGGGAACCCTGGAACGGCCGCCTCCCTACTTGAGACCGTGGCTTCCGGAGCCGACAAGGCCGCGCCGAATGGAGCTCAAATGGCGGATCTCAGTCGAGAGATCCAGTGCTCCCGATGTAAAATGTTCACAGGCCGCCGCCCGCAGCTCCGCGAATGTTTTTAACGCCGGTCCACCAGCTCACCGGAGGTTCCAGCGCGGCGAACCCAGGCAAGGCACCGCCCGCCCCGCATGGCGCTCCAGCGCTGGCAACCGCCGTCCCATACAACCGCTCAGCTCCGCCTGACGATGCGGTGCCCCCTCCGCCCCCGCTCCGTGCCGCGATGCCTAGGCTCCGGCTGTTCCCCTGCTCTCCTTACCCGCAGCTCGCAGCCCGTCCGCCCCTCCGCCTCTGTCCGCTGTCTCCTGCGTCCCCTCAGAATACCGCTCCAGCCCGCTGGTAGGCCGGCGAGGACGTTCGAAAGTGCAGCCCGGAGAAAGCTGCATCTCCGACCAGGTAGGGACCCTGAAAATTAGTTTCCCCCTCCCCCCCCCCCCCTCCCCACACATAAAAAAGCTAGAACTCCTTAAAAACAAAACACTAAACTAACTAAAAATAAGAAAAAAGAAATGAAAAACAGACAGCTGCAGGCTAGGCAGCCATACCCCCTACAGGTCGGCGCCAACAGCTTGGCTGTCCTTTTTGTGTTGCAGCACCTCAGCAGCGACTTTGCTTTCAAGACTTTCTTCCACTTCTATCCACTTAGCTGCACATTCTTCAGACTTCTTAATGCTTTTCTCACTAAATTCAATTACCCTGCTGCAAGTTTCCATGACATGTATTCCACAGAACAACAAAGAACCTTCATCGGAATCTCTCAGCCATGATGTGTGCTCCCTGGCTAGCTAGCCTGAAACCAAAGATCCTATAGCGAGCAAGATGGGCAGATTCAAGGGTAATTTAAGGCCCCATTTCCAGTACCGGCTTCCGTCTCCGCACCAAAGATCCCATAGCGGAGCAAGGATACTAGTGCAGAGACGGAAGCCGGTTACTGAAACATCCTCATAAAAATTAAAGTTATTTGGTAAAAATCTTCTCCTCATTTTCAGAATTTTAATTTATTAACACAAACTGTTTCCCCGCAACGTTGATTACACGGCGAGTCTGGTCGGGTCGGGTTACTGAAATGGATGAAAAAAAGGCCCACGTTCCGTTCCGTTGCGTATTACATGTCAGCCCATTGCATTTAGCAGGAGTGGTCTATCTTGCTCCACAATAGGATCTTTGCCTGAAACAAAGCATGTGATTGGCGTCCAACTCAATGTCAAAAGTGCTTTGATTGGACTAAAAATTTTTTTCTCTAATTTAATAAAAATGTGCAAGTTTTGTTCTTGACGAATTTCAGGGATGATTTGTATAATATTTTTACACAATATGTGAAAATTTCATGTAGTTCCGTGAGTTGGGTCACGAAACTGCACAAAAAAGCTCCTCGGCCCACAGCCTACTGGGCTTTGTGTGCAGTCCAACACCCCGGCCAACTCATCATTCACCCAGCCACGGCCGAGTCGGTTAACGAATTGCCGTCAGGAACTTGTCTCGTAATTTGACCTTTTGTCCCTTATTTGGGAGTTAGAAAGTTTGCAACCCTATTCACTCGGTCTGCACCGACCAGCGATCCCCGCACACTAACTCTATCCTACACACACTAGGAACAATTTTACATTTATGCCAAGCCAATTTACCTGCAAACTTGCACGTCTTTGGAATTTGGGAGGAAACTGAAGATCTCAGAGAAAACCCACGCAGGTCACAGGGAGAACGTACAAACACCGCACAGACAGCACCCGTAGTCGTGATCGAACCCGGGTCTCCGGTGCTGCAAGCGCTGTATGGCAGCAACTCCACCGTTGCGCCACCGTGCCGCCCCTGCAGAGAAGAAAATACATGGGACCTTTTAATGAAGACACAAGGAACTGCAGATGCTGGACTCCTGTGTAAAACACAAAGTGTTCAGTTCAGTTTTGTTTATTGTTGCTTGTAGAGTGAAAAGCTTTTTGTTGCGTGCTATCCAGCTCAATGATTACAATCGACCCATTCACAGTGCATAGATACACGATGAGGGAATAACATTTAGTGCAAGGTAAAGCCAGCAAAGTCCGATCAAGGATAGTCTGAGTGTCAGGAAAGAGGTAGATAGTAGTTCAGGACCGCACTCTGATTGAGGTTGGATGATTCAGTTGCCTGATAACAGCTGGGAAGAAACTATCCATGAGGTGAGCATGCTGGAGGAACTCAGCGAGTCGAATAGCTCTTTATTATCACGTGCTGAGGTACGGTGAAATTTGTTTTTTGTATATAGTTCAGTATAAGCAGAATACCACATTGAATGCAAAGTGTCCACTGAGTCCACCTGTAAAAGTCACCAGTTTTTGGGGTCATTTTACCGTCCCACTGTTCCTCTCCTCGCTCGGCCCTCCTCATGCTTCGGGGGCACCTCTCGTAGCCGACCCTGACTGAGTGGAAAGTAAGACCCCGGTTCATCTTACCGGCTCTTTGTCCAGCACCTGCCGCCGTCACCAGCTTCCCTCCACCCTCCTCTCCGGTTCTCCGGTCCTCGGGGATGAGCTCGGCAGCTTCTCGGTTCCGCGGCGGGCACGCCGGGCCTGCTGCCGGGATAGGGCAGTGGTCAGGCAGCATCTGTGGAGGGGAGTGGACTAACAATGCTTCTGCTCGGGGCTCTTCAAGTCTCAAGAGTCAGTCCAAAGAAGAGTCCTGACCACAAAGGTCGTCTGTCCATTCCCACCACAGATGCTGCCTGACTCATTAAGTTACTGTTGTGAGGCAAATGAATCTTTTACACTACTCGTAAGTTACTTAAACATGCGCCCACTTCAGTTACTCCAGCGCTTTAGAGTTTAGACTTTAAGGGCCTGTCCCACTTGCCGATTTTTTCCACGACTGCCGGCATCATTGACTGATGTATCAATTCGCGGCTTGATGTGGCATGATGACGTATTGACGTGCTGTGTTTTTTCAAATGACGCAATATTTTTTTTGTTGCTGCTGGATTTTGAAATGTTCCAAAGCTTTTGGTGACCCTGACATGACGCCGGCAGCCGCCTCGGTACACGTGACAATAATAAACCTAAACCTATGTTGGAAACTCAAAGAGGAGTCCTGGTGGATGGAGTGATGAAGAGGCCCTACGGTGTGCTTGCCTTCATACACCAGCGCTCAGAATATCAAAGCAAGAAACAAAGTACTCAGCAGGTTAGGCAGCATCTATGGAGGGAAATGGTTAGACTATGTTTTGGGTCGGGTCAGACTGAATCTTGAGTGCCTTGATTCCAGATTTCAGATTTCAAAGGTCCCGACCTGAAACATCATCTGTCCATTCGCACCCGCTGCAAAGGGGAGCACCCGGAGAAAACCCACGTGGTCACAGGGAGAACATACAAACGTCAACCAGAGAGCAGTGCTGAACTACTATCTAACTCATTGGTGACCCTCGGACTATCCTTCATCAGACTTTGCTGGCTTTACCTTGCACTATAATTTGTTCCTTTATCATGTATCATGTACGCTGTAAATGGATCGATTGTAATCATGTATTGACTTTCCGCCGACTCGATAGCAGGCAACAAAAGCTTTTCACTGTTCCTCGGTACACGTGACAATAGACTAAACTGAACCTGAAACTCCGTACAGACAGCACCCATGGTCAAGATGGAACCCGGTGTCTGGCGCTGTAAGGCAGTTGCTCAACCCGCTGCGACGCTGTGCCACTCCAGAGGAAGATTACGTCTGACCTCAGGTGGATGATGCCGCTGAATTAGATGTCACTGCCAGACCAGTCGTGTACCTGGCGATGCCAGTCCTGATAGATTGCCCACTCTGACACGCTCATGCAACCATATTCATACAGATTGGTCACATAGTTCCCTCCGCAACTCCCTGGTTAACTCATCCCTTCCCACCCAAATCACCCCCTCCTTAGGTACCTTCCCCTGCAACCGCAGAAGATGCCGCAATATAATGCCTCCTCCTTTTACTCTGTCCAGGGACCCCGAAAGGTTCACTTGCACCTCCTCCAACCTCATCTACTGTATCCACTGTAGCGTAGTGTAGAGTAGGGTAGTGTAGCTTAGCATAGAGTAGGGTAATTTAGCATGGCATAGGGTAGCTAAGCGTTGCGCAAAGTAGCGTGGAGTAGGGTAGTGTGGCATAGAGTACGGTAGAGTAGGGTGGCGTAGCGTAACGTAGAGTGGCGTAGGGTAGGATGGCGTAGTGTGGGGTAGCATAGAGTAGGGTAGCATAGCGTATAGGGTAGCGTAGCATAATATAGGGTAGTGTAGCGAAGAGTAGGGTAGCGTAACGTAGCTTAGGGTAACGTAGCGTAGTGTAGAGGAGCGTTGCGTAGCGTAGCATAACGTAGGGTAGCATAGCGTAGTGTAGGGTAGTGCAGCATAGGCTAGAGTAGGGTAGCGTAGCGTATGGTATCATAGCTTAGTTCAGTTCAGTTCAGTTTAGTTTTGTTCAGTTCAGTTTAGTTTAGCGTAATTTAGTTTAGTTCAGTTCAGCATAGGGTAGCGTAGCGTAGCTTAGTTCAGTTCAATTCAGTTCAGTTTAGTTCAGTTCAGTTTACTTCAGTTTAGTTTAGTTTAGCGTAGTGCAGGTAGAGTAGTATAGCATAGCGTAGAGTAGGGTAACGTAGCATAGAGTAACAATAGACAACAGACAATAGGTGCAGGAGTAGGCCATTCAGCCCTTCTAGCCAGCACTGCCATTCGCTGTGATCATGGCTGATCATCCACATTCAGTACCCCGTTCCTGCTCATGCCCCATATCCCCTGACTTCGCTATCTTTAAGAGCTCTATCTAACTATGAAAGCATCCAGAGAACCGGCCTCCGCAGCCTTTTGAGGCAAAGAATTCCACAGACTCACAAGTCTCTGTGTGAAAAATGGCTTACCCCTTATTCTTAAACTATTGGCCCCTGGTTCTGGACTCCCCCAACATCGGGAACATGTTGTTCAAAAGGGAACTGCAGATGCTGGAATATCGAAGGTACACAAAATTGCTGGGGAAACTCAGCGGGTGCAGCAGCATCTATGGAGCGAAGGAAATAGGCGACGTTTCGGGCCGAAACCCTTCTTCAGACTGATGGGGGGTGGGGAAAGAAAGAAGGAAAAAGGGAGGAGGAGGAGGAGCCCGAGGGCGGGCGGATGGGAGGGTGGGAGGAGACAGCTAGAGGGTTAAGGAAGGGGTAGAGACAGCAAGGGCTAGCCAAATTGGGAGAATTCAATGTTAATGCCATAAGGACGCAAGGACCCCAGACGGAATATGAGGTGCTGTTCCTCCAATTTCCGCTGTTGCTCACTCTGGCAATGGAGGAGACCCAGGACAGAGAGGTCGGATTGGGAATGGGAGGGGGAGTTGAAGTGCTGAGCCACCGGGAGGTCAGTTAGGTTATTGCGGACTGAGCGGAGGTGTTCGGCGAAACGATCGCCCAACCTACGCTTGGTCTCACCGATGTAAATCAGCTGACATCTAGAGCAGCGGATGCAGTAGATGAGGTTGGAGGAGATGCAGGTGAACCTTTGTCGCACCTGGAACGACTGCTTGGGACCTTGAATGGAGTCGAGGGGGGAGGTGAAGGGACAGGTGTTGCATTTCTTGCGGTTGCAACGGAAAGTGCCCGGGGAGGGGGTGGTGCGGGAGGGAAGGGAAGAATTGACGAGGGAGTTGCGGAGGGAGCGGTCTTTGCGGAAGGCAGACATGGGGGGAGATGGGAAGATGTGGCGAGTGGTGGGGTCACGTTGGAGGTGGCGGAAATGGCGGAGGATTATGTGTTGTATTTGCCGGTGGGTGGGGTGAAAGGTGAGGACCAGAGGGACTCTGCCCTTGTTGCGTGTGCGGGGATGGGGAGAGAGAGCAGTGTTACGGGGTATGGATGAGACCCTGGTGTGAGCCTCATCTATGGTGGCGGAGGGGAATCCCCGTTCCCTGAAGAACGAGGACATTTCCGATGCCCTGGTATGAAATGTCTCATCCTGGGAACAGATGCGGCGTAGGCGGAGGAATTGGGAGTAGAGGATGGAGTCTTTACAGGGGGCAGGGTGGGAAGACGTGTAGTCCAGATAGCCATGTGAGTCAGTGGGTTTGTAATGTATGTCGGTCAGGAGCCTGTCCCCTGCGATGGAGATGGTGAGGTCAAGGAATGGTAGGGAAGTGTCGGAAATCGTCCAGGTGTATTGGAGTGCCGGATGGAAGTTGGTGGTGAAGTGGATGAAGTCAGTCAGTTGTGTGTGGGTGCAGGAGGTGGCACCAAAGCAGTCGTCAATGTAGCGGAGGTAGAGGTCGGGGATGGGGCCCTGGTACGTCTCGAACAAGGATTGTTCAACGTACCCGACAAAGAGGCAGGCGTAGCTGGGGCCCATGCGTGTGCCCATAGCTACGCCTTGTGTTTGGAGGAAATGGGAGGAGTCAAATGTAAAGTTATTGAGGGTGAGGACCAACTCCGCTAAGCGGAGGAGAGTGTCAGTGGCTGGGTATAGGTTGCTCCTCTGGTCGAGGAAGAACCGGAGGGCTCTGAGGCCATCCTGGTGGGGGATGGAGGTGTAGAGTGACCGGACATCCATGGTGAAGATGAGGGGGTGAGGGCCCAGAGAGTGGAATGCGTGGAGGCGGCGGAGAGTGTCTGAGGTGTCTAGAACATAGGTGGGGAGGGATTTGACCAAGGGGGATAGGATGGAGTCAAGGTATGTGGAGATGAGTTCGGTGGGGCACGAACACGCAGAGACAATGGGTCTGCCGGGAGAGCCGGGTTTGTGGATTTTGGGGAGAAGGTAAAAACGGGCCGTGCGGGGCTGGGGAACGATGAGTTTCCCATGGGCATGGGAACATGTTTCCTGCCCCTAGCGTGTCCAAGCCCTTAATAATCTTAAATGTTTCAATAAGATTCCCTCTCATCTTTCTAAACTCCAGAGTAGTCCAGCCGCTCCATTCTATCAACATATGACAGTCTCGCCATCCCAGGAATTAACCTGTTGAACCTATGCTGCACTCCATCAATAGCAAGAATGTCCTTTCTCAAATTCGGAGACCAAAACTGCACACAATACTCCAGGTGTGGTCTCACTTGGGCCCTATACAACTGCAGAAGGACCTCTTTGCTGTTATATTCAACTCCTCTTGTTATGCAGGCCAACATGCCATTCACTGCCTGCTGTGCCTGCATGCTTACTTTCATTGACCTATGAACAAGGACCCCCAGATCCCGGTGTACTTCCCCTTTTCCCAACTTGACACCTTTTAGATGCCTTCCTGTTTTTGCCACCAAAATGGATAACCTCAGATTTATGAGGCCCCTGGTTCTGGACTCCCCCCAACATC
This sequence comes from Amblyraja radiata, assembly GCF_010909765.2. Classification (NCBI taxonomy): domain Eukaryota; kingdom Metazoa; phylum Chordata; class Chondrichthyes; order Rajiformes; family Rajidae; genus Amblyraja; species Amblyraja radiata. Next base: position 33,847,475 of record NC_045956.1, on the reverse strand, counting down.
GGGAACAGGTGTCCTGCCTCTCGCGTGCCCAAACCCTTAATCTACATTACTAAAAGTCTGATCTTGACCACTTCCTGTTCTGTATATTGATTTTAGAAAAATCACTGCCACTTATGGCTGTTATTTTTGGCCATCTTACTCAGTCCCCCTCCGCTGTGCAGGACAAGAGGATTTATCCTATCGATGAAAAATGAAAGAGTTATTAGTGGTTAAAAAATGTTGAGATTCTCTCTCCTGAAGGCCACGCCCCTTCCGGAGGGACTATAAAACGGAAGTGCCTCAGTCAGTCTCTGCAAGATGGGGGAGCGAGGGGGTCACTTCCCGCAGTCTGAGCTGTGAATAACACTGAACACATGTCTACTAAACTGTGAGTGTGGTTTTACTGACCTTGAGCGCCGTTAATGTGCTTTGAAAATGAAAATGTGGTTGGTTTAAAATAAAGCACAGCAAATGGTGGTTGCTGTTGGTTGGTTTGAAATAAAGCACAGCAAATGGTGGTTGGTTTGAAATAAAAGCACAGCAAATGGTTGTTGGTGGTGGTTGGTTTGAAATAAAACAACAAATGTCTAAACTTGACAACTTCCTGTTTGTACTGTATATTGATTTTAGATAAAACGCTACCACGTACGACTGTGATTTTTGGCCATCTCACTCAGTCCCCCTCCGCTTATCAGGTGCAGAGGATTCTTCCCATCAATGAAAAATAAAAGTGTTATTACTGGTTTAAAAAATGTTGAGAATATCTCTCCTGTCAATCATGCCATGAAGGCCACGCCCCTTCCAGTGGGAAGGGGGAGGGATTATAAAACCCGGAAGTGTGGGTGTGACTCAGTCTCTGCGTGATGGGGGAGGGAGAGGTCACAACTCTGTCTGAGCTGTGAATCAATTGAACACACTGAATGTCTACTGAACTGTAAGTGTGGTGTTTATGTGGTGTTTGGTGTGGTTTTATGGTGGTTTCACCCTGCTTGAAATGGTATGAAACTGCATTTGAATGTGGTGGCCTTGCACCCTGCATGAAATGGTATGAAATTGCATTTGAATTTGGTGCCCTTGCACCCTGCATGAAATGGTATGAAACTGCATTTGAATTTGGTGGCCTTGCACCCTGCTTGAAGTGGTATGAAACTGCACTTGAATTTGGTGGCCTTGCACTCTGCTTGAAGTGGTATGAAACTGCACTTGAATTTGGTGGCCTTGCACTCTGCTTGAAGTGGTATGAAACTGCACTTTAATTTGGTGGCCTTGCACCCTGCTTGAAGTGGTATAAAACTGCACTTTAATTTGGAGGTCTTGCACTCTGCTGAAGTGGTACGAAACTGCACTTGAATTTGGTGGCCTTGCACCCTGCTTGAAGTGGTCAGAAACTGCACTTGAATTTGGTGGCCTTGCACCCTTCTTGAAGTAGTATGAAACTGCACTTGAGTTTGGTGGACTTGCACCCTGCTTGAAGTGGTATGAAACTGCACTTGAATTTGGTGGCCTTGCACCCTGATTGAAGTGGCATGAAACTGCACTTGAATTTGGTGGCCTTGCACCCTGCTTGAAGTAGTATGAAACTGCACTTGAGTTTGGTGGACTTGTACCCTGCTTGAAGTGGTATGAAACTGCACTTGAATTTGGTGAACTTGCACCCTGCATGAAGACGTATGAAACTGCACTTGAATTTGGTGGCCTTGCACCCTGCTTGAAGTCGTATGAAACTGCACTTGAATTTGGTGGTTTGCACCCTACTTGAAGTGGTATGAACTGCACTTGAATTTGGTGGCCTTGCACCCTGCTTGAAGTGGTCGGAAACTGCACTTGAATCTGGTAGCCTTACCCCTGCTTGAAGTAGTAGGAAACTGCACTTGAATTTGGTGGCCTTGCACCCTGCTTGAAATGGAATTGCAAGGAATAGCCGTCAGTCAACTGCCAGCCCACCAGCCGTGAGTGAGCTGCCAACACATCAGGCTTGAGTGACTGAGCTGCCACCCCAAGAATCCATTTGGCCCACAATATCCATACTAGCCCTCTGGAAACCAGTCCCTTCAGCCCACAACACCCATACTAGTGCTCCAGAAAGTGTGTGTGTCCCCCCCCCCCCCCCCACTGGCCATCAATATTGGAATTGGTGGAGAGGTGGAATATTGCGTTGGGGGACCAGCACTCCAACGGGTCCCACTTAGTCTTGTAATCTTAAATATTTCAATAAGATATCCTCTCATCCTTTTAAATTCCAGAGTAACGTAGCATAGCATAGAGTAGGTTAAAGTAGCGTAGCGTAACGTAGAGTAGGGTAGCGTAGTGTAGGGTAACGTAGTGTAGCATAGCACAGGGTAGCGTAGAGTAGGGGAGTGTGGCGTAGTGTAGAATAGGCTAGGATAGCGTAGCATAGAGTTTGGTAGGGTAGCGTACAGTAGGATAGCGTAGCGTAGCGCAGAGTCGGGTAGCGTAGCATAGCATAGAGTAGGGTAGCATTGAGTAGGGTATTGTAGCATAAGGTAGTCTAGCTTAGGGTAGCGCAGCCTAGCGTAAAATAGGGTGGGGTTGTGTAGAGTAGGGTAGCGCAGCTTAGTTTAGTTTATTTCAGTTCAGTTTAGTTTAGTTTAGTTCAGTTTAGTTTAATATAGTTTAGTTTAGTTTAGTTCAGTTTAGTTTATTTTAGTTGAAACAGGCAACTGAACCATCCTATCATCAACTAGAGAGCAATCCCATCTACCTCATTGGAGACACTCGGACCATCTATAATTGTACTTTACTGGACTTTATCTTGCACTAAACGTTATTCTCATTATCCTTTAAAAAATCTTGCTTGCAGCAGCATCACAGCACATCGAATCAGACAACATACCAACACATACACCAGGATATATTGACTGGTTGCTTCAGGGCCTGGATCGGCAACCCAAGCGCCCAGGAAGGAAGTAGACTACAGAGAGTGGTGACCACTGCCCGGTCCATCACAGGTACTGACCTCCCCACCATCGAAGGGATCTACAGAGAGTGGTGGACATTGCCCGGTCCATCGTGAGTAATGACCTCCCCACTATCGAAGGAGGAAACCGCAGCACGTGGAGAAAACCCACATGGTCACAGGGGGAGCGTACAAACTCCCTACAGACAGCACCCGCAGTCAGGATCAAACCCGGGTCTCTGGCGCTTTGAGGCAACAGCTCTACTGCTGCGCCACCATGCCTCACTCAGAGGCGGAGGGGCTATGTTGCATGAAGCATATGTGTAGAGGATGGGTAGAGGGAGGGAGGGAAGTGTTTGGGGGGAGTGTGGAGGGAGGGAGGAGAGAGGAAAGAGTGAGGAGGAAGTGAGCAGGAAGTGAGGCGGGGGAGGGAGGGCGAGGGGGTGAGGAGGGGTTGAGGGAGGGTGGAGGGAGTGTGCAGCCTACAGCGATGGAGCACATCATGGCTACGCTTGGCCAGGCCAACCCTGCAGTGTCGCCAGGACAACGGGCCTTCATGGTCAGATCAAGAACTCTGCACTTACAACAGCTGGGACTTGAAAATGGCACCAAATCTGTATAGTTTCTCAGTGCACCTCTGCTATACACTTGTACTGTATCTGAAAGGCTTATCTATTATTTATCTATGCTTATGTATTGTGACACTTGCACTGAACTGTATACAAAATGAATTTCACTGTACATGTGACCAAGAAATACTATACCATGCCATACCTGTGGGTCTAGAAATAGTGGACGCATTGGTGATCATTTTCCAATGTTCAATAGTTTCAGGTTCAGTTCCTGTGGATTGGAGGATAGCTAATGTTATCCCATTTTTCAAGAAAGGAGCGAGAGAGAAACGGGGAATTACAGACCAGTTAGCCTGACTTCGGTGGTGGGAAAGATGCTGGAGTCAATTATTAAAGAGGTTATAATGGGGCATTTGGATAGCAGTAAAAGGATTATTCTAAGTCAACATGGATTTATGAAAGGGAAATCATGCTTGACTAATCTTCTGGAATTTTTTGAGGATGTGACAAGTAAAATGGATGAAGGGGTGCCAGTGGATGTAGTGTATCTAGACTTTCAGAAAGCCTTTAATTAGGTCCCGCACAGGAGACTGGTGACTAAAATTAGAGCACATGGTATTGGGGGTAGGGTGTTGACATGGATACAAAATTGGTTGGCAGACTGGAAGCAAAGAGTAGGAGTGAACGGGTCCTTTTCAGAATGGCAGGCAGTGGCGAGTAGAGTGCCGCAAGGCTCGGTGTTGGGGCCGCAACTGTTTACCATATATATTAATGATTTTTAAGAGGCAATTAGGAGCAACACTAGCAAGTTTGCGGATGACACAAAGCTAGGTGGCAGTGTGAACTGTGAAGAGGATGTTAGGAGGTTGCAGGGTGACCTGGACAGGTTGAGTGAGTGGGCGGAAGCGTGGCAAATGCGTGGCAGATGCAGTATCTATATTACTAAAACTCTGATCTTGACCGCTTTTGGCCCACTGTGCTGCGATTTCCGACAGAACGCCGCCAACTACGGCCATCATTTTTGGCCACCTCCCTCAGAGCCCCCCTCCGCCTTACGGGTGCAGAGGATTTTTCCCATCGATGACAAATCAGAGAGATATTAATGTTTTTTTTAAATTCACCATTCTCTCTGCTGCCCCTGCTGGAGGGAGGGGGAGGGACTATAAAAATAGGAAGTGGTGTGCCTCATTCAGTCTCTGCAAGATGGATGAAGCCAAGGGTCATGTCTCTCTGAGCTCTGAATAACACTGAACAAATGTCTACACAACTTAATGTTGTTTGAAAATGAAAATATGGTTTGTTTGAGTAAAAAGGCACCGCCTGCAAATGGTTGTTTGGGTGCTTTGGCTTAAAGTTGAAAGGCAATACTTACTGCAAATGGTGGCTTGGCTGCTTTGCCTTGAAGTTGAAATGCACTACTTACTGCAAATGGTGGCGGGAGTTTTGGCTTGAAGTTGAAAAGCACTACTTACTGCAAATGGTGGCTTGGGTGTTTTGCTTGAAGTTGAAAGGCACTACTTACTGCAAATGGTGGCGGGTGCTTTGTCTTAAAGTTGAAAGGCACTTACTGCAAATGGTGACTTGGGTGCTTTGGCTTGAAGTTGAAAGGCACTACTTACTGGAAATGGTGGCATGAAGTTGAAAGGCACTACTTACTGCAAATGGTGGCTTGGGTGATTTGGCTTGAAGTTGATACGCCTTACTTACTGCAAATGATGGCTTGGGTGCTTTGGCTTGAAGTTGAAAGGCACTACTTACTGCAAATGGTGGCTTGGGTGCGTTGGCTTGAAGTTGAAAGGCACTACTTACTGCAAATGGTGGCGGGTGTTTTGGCTTGAAGTTGAAAGGCACTACTTACTGCGATTGGCGGCTTGGGTGCTTTGGCTTGAAGTTGAAAGGCACTACTTACTGCAAATGGTGGCTTGGGTGCGTTGGCTTGAAGTTGAAAGGCACTACTTACTGCAAATGGTGGCTTGGGTGCTTTGGCTTGAAGTTGAAAGGCACTACTTACTGCGATTGGCGGCGGGTGCTTTGGCTTGAAGTTAAAAGGCACTACTTACTGCAAATGGTGGCTTGGGTGCATTGGCTTGAAGTTGAAAGGCACTACTTACTGCAAATGGCGGCTTGGATGCTTTGGCGAAGTTAAAAGGCACTACTGCAAATGCACTTACTTCCTGTTTGCACTGTATATTGATTTTAGATAAAACGCTACAACTTACGGCTGTGATTTTTGGCCATCTTACTCAGTCCCCCTCTGTTGAGCAGGTGCAGAGAATTCTTCCAATCAATGAATAATAAAAGTGTTATTAGTGTTTTTAAAATGTTGAGAATCTCTCTCCCGTCAATCACCCCATGAAAGCCACACCTTTTCCGGTGGGAGGGGGAGGGGGTTATAAAATCCAGAAGTGTGGGTGTGGCTCAGTCTCTGCATGATGGGGGAGGGAGAGGTCACGACTCTGTCTGAGCTGTGAATCAACTGAACACTGAATGTCTACTGAACTGTGAGTTTGGTGTTTTGTCTGGTTTTCTGGTGGTTTCACCCTCCATGAAATGGTATGAAGCTGCATTTGAATGTGGTGGCCTTGCACCCTGCTTGAAGTGGAATGAAACTGCACTTGAATTTGGCGGCCTTGCATCCTGCTTGAAGTGGTATGAAGCTGCACTGAATTTGGTGGCCTTGCACCCTGCTGAAAGTGGTATGAAACTGCGCTTGAATTTGGTGGCCTTGGATCCAGCTTAAAGTGCTATGAAACTGCACTTGAATTCGGTGGCCTTGCACCCTGCTTGAAGTGGTTGGAAACTGCACTTGAATTCGGTGGCCTTGCACCCTGCTCATAGTGGTAAGAAACTGCACTTGAATTTGGTTGCCTTGCATCCTGCTTGAAATGGAATTTCAAGGAATAGTCATGAGTCAACTGCCAGCCCACCAGCCGTGAGTGAGCTGCCAACAGATCAGGCTTGAGGGACTGAGCTGCCACCCCAAGAACCCATACCAGCACTCCAGAAATATTGGAATCGGTGGAGAGGTGGAATATTACGTCGGGGGACCAGCCCTCCCGTGTGAACATGGGACCCAACGGGTCCCACTTAGTCCAGTAATATAGATAAATGTGAGGTTATCCACTTTGGCGGCAAAAACAAGGGGGCAGATTATTATCTCAATGGGGTTAGGTTAGGTAAGGGGGAGGTACAGCGAGACCTGTGTGTCCTTGTACACCGGTCACTCAAAGCTGGCGTGCAGATGCAGCAGGCAGTGAAGAAAGCTAATGGAATGTTGGCCTTCATAACAAGAGGATTTCAGTATAGGAGTAAAGAGGTTCTTCTGCAGTTGTATAGGGCTCTGGTGAGACCATATCTGGAGTGTTATGTAGAGTTTTGGTCTCCTAATTTGTGGAAGGACATCCTTGTAATTGAGGCAGTGCTGCGTAGGTTCACGAGATTGATTCCTGGGATGGCGGGACTGTCATATGAGGAAAGATTGAAAAGACTAGGCTTGTGTTCACCGGAGTTTAGAAGGATGAGGGGATATTTTATTGAAACATATAAAATTATAAAAGGACTGGGCATGCTCCATAATGGGGAGGTCATTTAAGACTGAGCTGAGAAAAAACTTTTTTCACCCAGAGAGTTGTGAATTTATGGAATTCCCTGCCACAGAGGGCATTGGAGGCCAAATCACTGGATGGATTTAAGAGAGAGTTAGATAGAGCTCTAGGGGCTAGTGGAGTCAAGGGATATGGGGAGAAGGCAGGCACGGGTTATTGATAGAGGACGATCAGCCATGATCAATTCAATTCAATTCAATTCAATTCACAATGAATGGCGGTGCTGGCTCGAAGAGCTGAATGGCCTCCTCCTGCACTTATTTTCTAAGTTTCTAAATACCCTCATCTCCAGAAACCATCCCAAACCGCATGTTGCAATGTCGTTTAGTTTAGACACGGTGTGGAAACATGCCCTTCGGCCCACTGAGTTCATACAGCCTCTGAGCCGGCCCCTGCTTGTTGCACCTGGGGGCCTGGCCTGTAGGGGGAGTCGCTGAGCCAGCCCCTGCTCATCCCCTGAAGACCAGAGACCGGGAGGATGGAGCCGGTGATGACAGACGTGACGGGCGAGGAACGAGGCCGGTGGGAGAGGAGAGGGAACCGGGGTCTGGCCTAACGCACCGTCCAGGTCGGCTGTGGGAGGAACATCGGGGAACAAAGGTGGACGGGTGAGGAGAGGGACGTGGGTTCACTGGACGATCCACATGTCCAAGGAAGGCAATGGCTGGAGGCCCTGCAGCAACCTGGGGCTCGCCTGGAACGGGCACCGCTCATAACAACTAGAGCACGGACTGGACTCGGAGGAAACCCACACAGTCACAAGGAGAACGTACAAACTCCACACAGACAGCACCGGAGGTCAGGATCAAGCCCAGGCCTCTAGCACTGTGAGGCAGCGGCTCTACCCACTGCGCCACTGTGCCGCCTTTTAAGACATCCAAATTGACAATTATCAGGAGAAGCTTGTTCTGAGAAAGGGTCATCGAGCCGATCACCAATGCTGCCTCCATCTCCACGGATGCTGCCGGATGTTCCGACTATTTTCTGTGGAATAATTCTAATGTCTGCAGGTCTCTCTGGTTTCTGAATCTTCCTTCAACAACTTCGTACAAAACATGACAACAATTGTCTTCTCGTAAGAAAGGCCCTCCTGCTAAAATTCAGAAAATCAACACAGGAAAATAAATCTCGTCCTTGAGCCTCTCAGCCGCTTGTGATGTGAGAAACACATGTTATTTTTGTTCATGGGTGCTTCCTGTTTTGTTAAAACGCTATAACAAGAGTCAGTGGGGTTGGAGATGGTGTTCATTTAACCCTTCACCACCAGTGCTCCACAAGGATGTGTTCTCAGCCCCCTTTGCTCCTTGTACACCCACGCCTGTGCAGCCATGTACAAATTTAATTCAATTTTCAAATTCACAGACGTCACCACCGTTGTGGGCCAGATATCAAATAATGATGAGACGGAGTACTGGAAGGAGATTGAGAACCTCGTGTCCTGGTGTCGAGACAACAACCTTTCTCTCAATGTCAGCAAGATAAAGGAGATAATGATGGACTTCAGGAAGGGAAGCGTTCCACACACCCCAGTTTACATTGATGGCAACAAAGTAGAGATGGTTGAAAACTACAAATTCCCAGGAGTCAATATCACCAACAACTTCTCCTGGACCACCCATATTGAAGTAACGACCAAGAAAGCACACCAACGCCTCTATTTCCTTAGAAGGCTTAAGAGGTCCCCAACATCTCCCACCAACTTCTACAGATGCACCATAGAAAGCATTTTATCCGGATGCATCACAGCCTGGTTTGGGAACAGCTCCATCCAAGACCGCAAGAAATTGCAGAGAATTGCGGACGCAGCCCAGAGCATCACACAAACCAACCTCCCTTCCATTGACTCCATTTATACCTCACGCTGCCTCGGCAAGGCCAGCAGCATAATCAAGGACGAGTCGCACCCTTTTCTCCCTCTTCTCCCCTCTCCCATCAGGCAAGAGGTACAGAAGTGTGAAAATGCACACCTCCAGATTCAAGGACAGTTTCTCAGGGCTGCCAACTCTCACGCTTTGAGCGTGAGACTCATGCCCTCAAGCAAACTCTCACGCCCTCACGCTGATCAGAAATTTCTCACTCTCAGTGGTGAGAAATCTTGTGATCAACGAAAATTTCAAAACTCGGATAAACTGCATGGTCCGCGAGTGTTGGAGAGCCGGGGCTACAGGAGGGATGGGAGCAGAACCTGCAGCAGGAACAGATGCGGGGAGCCGGGACTGTCGAGTGTTTGCGGCGCTGACGAGTCGCTCGCTGCAGCTCTGGCCATGGAGCACTCCGGACAGTGCAAGTCGCAGGCCGTCGGAAGCGTTGTGCCGCTGCCGCTGCCGCGAGAGTCTCTGTGCCGAAGGGACAGACTCTCAAAGGGAGGTGGAGAGAGAGAGGGGGTAATGAGACAGGGAGACCGGGGGGGGGGTGGGGGGGAGAGGGGGGTGAGAGGAGAGAGACAGAGGGGGCGTGAATGGTGAGAGAGAAGAGGGAGAGGGGGTGAGAGAGAGGTAGCGGAGATAGAGGGGGGGGGGTGAGGTGGGAGAGGGGGGAAGAGAGGGGTGAGGGAAGAAAGAGGGAAGAGAGAGGGGGTGGAGAGGTAGGAGAGAATGGGAGAGAGAGGGGGAAGAGAGAGGGGTGGTAAAAGAGAGAGGGAGAGAGGGGGAAAGAGAGAGAGATGGGGGGGCAAAGAGAAAGAGGAGATAGAGAGAGGGGAGAGAGAGAGGGGAGAGAGAGCCAGGGGGAGAGTGAGGGGGGAGGGAGAAATGGGGGAGAGAGGGAGAGAGAGAGGTGAGAGAGAAGAGAGGTGGAGAGAGTAGGGGAAAGAAGAGGGGGAGAGAGAAGAAAGAGAGGGGGGAGAGAGTTAGGGGAAAGAGAGGGGAGAGAGAGTTAGGGGAAAGAGAGGGGAGAGAGAGTTAGGGGAAAGAGAAAGGAGAGAGAGGGAGGGGGGAGAGAGGGGACGAGAGAGATGGGGAGAGTGAGAGAGGGGGAAGAGAGAGAGAGGAAGAGGGGGAGAGAGAGGGGAAGAGAGAGGGGAAGAGAGGAGAGAGAGAGAGGGGGAGAGAGAGAGAGGGGGAGGGGAGAGAGAGATGGGGAGGAGAGAGAGGGAGAGAGAGAGGGGGGTTGAGAGGAGAGAGAGCGGAAGAGAGGGGGGAGAGAGAGAGAGGGGACAGAGAGAGAGATGAGAGTGAGGTGGGAGGGAGAGAGAGAGGGGAGAGAAAGAGAGGTGGAGAGAGAGGGGAGAGGGGTATAGAGAGGCAGGGCTGCCAACCCATGCATTGAGCGTGAGAATCACGCATTTCACCAAATTCTCACGCTGATCACAAATTTCTCTCGCTCTGTTGTGAGAAATTCTGTGATCAACGAAAATTTCAAAACTCATATCAACTGCATGGGCCGCAGATGTTGAAAGCAGAAGCAGCGGTGGGGACAGATGCGGACGGGGAGCGGGGCTGGCGAGTGTTTGCCGGGTTGGTGAGTCGCTCACTGCAGCTCCGGCCATGGAGCAGCCTCAGTGCAAGAGTCGCGGGCCGTCGGAGGCGTCGGACGCGTTGCGTTGCTGCCGTGAGAGTCTCTGTGCCGAATCCGCCCAGGTGACCGGCATGGGTCAGGCTGCGGCTCGGTGCATCCTGGAGGACAACCAGTGGCTGTTGGAAGTAAGTGCCAAGCACTGGGTAGATACGGTGGAAGAAAGTGGACTTCAAATGGGGGTGGTTGGTGAAAGCATCCTGCTTGCCTGCTAGATTTTCACTTACTGTAACTGCAGGAAAAATGTTCCCGATGTTGGGGGCTTTCAGAACCATGGGTCACAGTTTAAGAATAAAGAGGGGGCCAGTTAGGACTGAGATGAGAACAAACTTTCTTCACGCAGAGAGTTGTGAATCTGTGGAATTCTCTGCCACAGAAGGCAGTGCAGGCCAATTGACACGTGTGGACCCTTTGTGTGGATAAACTTACCCCTTAAAAAGTTACCTCTTAAAAATACTTCATACAAAAAACATTGAAATCATACTTCTACAGTGCACTAAAATATAATTTGAATACATCAAATTTCAAAAAGTTCCTACCCTGGGCGGGGGGACACCCTTCTTCCACACCCTCTCCCCACTTGGTTGCTCCACTCCCTCACCGAGTTCCCCCAAGGCCAGTGATCAGTGATTGCACAGCCTTCCCCTTTCAAAAACGCTCCAATCCAATTTAAAGCATATATATTGCATTCAAGTGTAAGTTAAAAGACTCGCTACAGTATGCACCATATTGCACAATTTCAAGCTGAAAAATGCAAATGTTCCATACCAATGGGAGGGGGACTCCACTATCTTTAAGAGCCCGATCAAGCTCTCTCTTGAAAGTATCCAGAGAACTGGTCTCCACCGCCCTCTGAGGCAGAGAATTCCACAGACTCACAACTCTCTGTGTGAAAAAGTGTTTCCTCATCTCCGTCCTAAATGCCTTACTCCTTATTCTTAAACTTTAGCCCCTGGTTCTAGACTCCCAGAACATCGGGAACATGTCTCTAGCGTGTCCAAACCCTTAGTAATCTTATATGTTTCAATAAGATACCCTCTCATCCTAAATTCCAGAATATACAAGCCCAGCCGCTCCATTCTCTCAGCATATGACAGTCCTGCCATCCTGGGAATTAACCTTGTGAACCTACGCTGCACTCCCTCAATAGCAAGAAAGTTCTTCCTCAAATTAGGGGATCAAAACTGCACACAATATTCCAGGTGTGGTCTCACTAGGGTCCCGCAGAAGGACCTCTTTGCTCCTATACTTAACTCCTCTTGTTATGAAGGGCAACATGCCATTCGCTTTCTTCAATGCATGCTTACTTTCATTGACTGATGAACAAGGACCCCCAGATCCCGTTGTGCTTCCCCTTTTACCAACGACGCCATTTAGATAATAATCTAACTGGCGCCGACCTGTAGGGGGTATGGCTGCCTAGCCTGCAGCTGTCTGTTTTTAATTTCTTTTTTCTTATTTTTAGTTAGTTTAGTGTTTTGTTTTTAAGGAGTTCTAGCTTTTTATGTGTGGGGGAGGGGGGGGGGGAAGGGGGAAACTAATTTTCAGGGTCCCTACCTGGTCGGAGATGCAGCTTTTCTCCGGGCTGCACTTTCGACCCGTCCTCGCGGCCTACCAGCGGGCCTGGAGCGGTATTTCCTGAGGGGACCGCCCGGAGCATCGGCATCGGCGGCGGCTGTTGCGGAGCTGCGGGTCCGAGGAGCGAGGGGACCGCCCGGAGCCTCGGCATCGGCGGCACCGGCATCGGCGGCGGCGGCACCGGCGGCGGTGGAACTGCGGGTGTGAGGACGGCGGTGCAGCGCTGGAGCGCCATTGCGGGGCGGGCGGTGCCTTGCCTGGGTCGCCGCGCTGGAACTCCGGTGAGCTGGGACCGTCGTTAAAAACATCGTGGAGCTGCGGGCGGCTGCGCTGAAACTTTACATCGGGAGCCTGGGATCTCGCGACGAGATCGCCAGTTGAGCTCCATTCGGCGCGGCCTTGTCGGCTCCGGAAGCCACGGTCTCGAGTAGGGAGGCGGCCGTTCCAGGGTTCCCATGCCGCTGAGAGGACTCTCCCGACGCCGGAACATCATCACCCGGCGAGGACGGCCTGGAACATCGGGCCTCCGTAGAGGCAACTGTGGAGGCCTCAATAGGCCCGACTATGGGTGGACATTGGGGATGGGACTGGACTCTGTGCCTTCCCCCATAATGGGAACCATTGTGGGGGGATGTTTTTATGTTAAAGCTATTTATTATTGTTATGTTTGTATTCTTTTTTATGTGCTGCATTGGCAAAAGGAATTTCACTACATTTAGGTGTATGTGACAATAAATCAACCTTTGAACCTTTGAATCCGCCTTCGTGTTTTTGCTACCAAAGTGGGTAACCTCACATTTATCCACATTATACTGCATCTGCCATGCATCTGCCCACTCACCCAGCCTGTCGAAGTCACCCTGCATTCTCATAGCATCCTCCTCAAAGTTCACACTGCCACCCAGCTTTGATTCACCTGCAAATTTGCTATTGTTACTTTGAATCCCTTCACCTAAATCATTGATGTATATTGTAAATAGCTGCAGTCCCAGCTATTTACAATATTCAATACCCCACTAGTCACTGCCTGTCATTCTGAAAGGGACCCGTTAATCCCTACTCTTTGTTTCCATATAACCATATAACAATTACAGCACGGAAACAGGCCATCTCGACCCTTCTAGTCCGTGCCGAACACGTATTCTCCCCTAGTCCCATATACCTGCGCTCAGACCATAACCCTGCATTCCTTTCCCGTCCATATAACTATCCAATTCATTTTTAAATGATAAAAACAAACCTGCCTCCACCACCTTCACTGGAAGCTCATTCCACACAGCCACCACTCTCTGAGTAAAGAAGTTCCCCCTCATGTTACCCCTAAACTTCTGTCCCTTAATTCTCAAGTCATGTCCCCTTGTTTGAATCTTCCCTACTCTCAGTGGGAAAAGCTTATCCTGTCTGCCAACCAATTTTCTATCCATGTCAGCACTCTACCTCCAAACCATTTTTTGCCCACTAATCTCCTATGTGGGGCCTTATCAAATGCTTTCTGAAAGTCCAGGTACACTACATCCTTGTCCATTTTCCTAGTTACATCCTCAAAAAATTCCAGAAGATTAGTCAAGCATGATTTCCCCTTCGTAAATCCATGCTGACTCGGTCACAGGGAGAACGTACAAACTCCGCACAAACAGCATCCCTAGTCAGGATTGAACCCGGGTCACTGGCGCTGTGAGGCAGCAACTCTACCGCTGCGCCAGCGTGCCCTTCTGTACTTTGATCGCATTGTTAGTGTGAGTCACTGACAACATTTAAGAAATTCAAACGCCTTGACAAGCACTTGCATCCCAAGCGCAGAAGGATAGTGACTGTATGTGAAAAATGGGTTTAACACAGATGTGTGGGCACTGTTCCACATGGGAGCGGTTGGCCGAATATGTGCTCTACCTTTTTTTAAAATTATAAATACTTTTATTCAGAAAATTAAAACAAACATACAGAGTATTACCACGATCAAAGGCTGCCTATAGGGTGGTTGCACGAAAGGTCACTGGGTCATAGGGCTTGATGCACGGAGCCGCTAAATCCAACTGGAAGACATCCGTCACTTCCGGTACATGTTATGGGGCTTTTTCACGGGGCGAGTTGACGCAAGATGTCACCAGAGTGAAGTGGTCGTGGTCCAGCACGAGTCTCGCACGATATAACGGGGGGTAGATAAAGAGTTCCCACGGTACTCGGCATTTCTGTTATTTGTGCGAGTGACTTGTCCGTCTCCCGAGCTTTCGCGTTAAATCTTGAATGAACATCGTGAACTACACGTGACACAAATGATGTAACTTTTTTTTTCACACTATAAATATCCTCCCTTGGTTGAATTGGCTCATTTGGAGACATGTTTTACTGTGTATGTGGGAGACACAGATGGACTGAGCACAGTACCTCGGTCTTACTGTGTGTGGGAGAGGGGGAGAAAGAGACGTACACTCACAGAGGCAGAGTCTCTCAGCCTGTGTAAGAGGGAGGGAGAGAGAGAGAGAGGCACACACAAGGTGGATGTGAAATCTCACCTGCCTGTTTCAGTGACAGACACCCGCCGCCAGTAAATGAAGACACCCCCATCTGTCTCCCCCTCCTCTCCCTCGACTCATCCACCTTTCCCTCCCAACTCCAGTCCCGTCCCCCTGGGAAACTGAATAGAGCAACAATATAGATATAGAAACTGAAACAATATAGAAACTGAATAGAGCAACATGGCAAAAACATCTCTGACACGCTTTACCCCCTTTCTTTGAGATTTTCTGGGAGCCATCTCTGCAAGTGTTCCTGTTAAAAAGATTATCCAACAATGACAATTAGGTGGGACGTCCTCGAAGGACACATGTTCCCTTGTCGATATTGAGACCACCTTTTTTACTCACCTTCTGTCCCCTCTGTCCAGCTTCCGGGTTTACCGTTCGCAGGAGTTCCCACGCGCTATATCTCTAAAATCTGAAGTTAGGTAATGTCTAAAGGAACTGCAGACGCTGGTTAATGCTGGTTAATACGCACAGAAGGACACAAAATGTTGGTGTAACTCAGCAGGTAAGTCAGATCTGGGAAGAAAAACATAAAAAGCTGGAGTAAGTCAGCGGGTCAGGCAGCATCTCTGGAGAAAAAGAATAGGTGGCGATTCGAATCGGAACCCTTCTTCAGACAGCCTAATCGGAATTGAGTCTGAAGATGTGTCTCGTCCCGAAACATCAGTTATTTTTCTCCAGAGATGCTGCTTGACTCGCTGAGTTACTCCAGCTTTTTGTGTCTGTCTTCGGTTTAAACCAGCATGTGCAGTTCACTCCTTACACGGGTCTCTGTACAACATTGATTGGTAGCGTTCCGGACCCTGCTTCGGAAAGGCATCGATCGCTAGTCGGCGAGGACTCCGACCTGTATCTCTCAAAGAAGTACATGTGAAAAATTTCTCACGGACCATAAAAATGCGTAACCTTTCAGTAAAGTCCCTTTTAAAGTCCCTTTTAAAGATTATAGTTATTTTCTTGAATCTCATTAACATAACTCATGAATAAGTTGATGTCCATATGCGGATGCAAATCTTTATTTTTATTTATTTTTTAAATTCAATCCCACAGAAGACAATTTTTACTCACCTTCTGTCCCCTCTGTCCAGCTTCCGGGTTCACCGTTCGCAGGAGTTCCCACGGTACCCGCAAGAGTTATTACGGATATCGCACTGGCCACTACGTCCATATAATGTTGCAATGCTCAACCACAAGTGTACAAGTCACTCTTGGAGAAATTCAAACTTTCTTGAATTTTCTCCCGAGTGACCAAGATACACAATTACCTGCCGTTAGCGCTACGGTGGTCCACGAATGCCGTACTGTTATTGCACGAGGTTCCCACGATGTTAAACTCTGGTTAATTCTTGCGTCAAGTCGCCCCGTGAAAAGGCCGCTTTATTAATGCTAGAAACGCGTACTTTCCAACCTGTTAAAAACCGCCAAAATGTTGAATTTTTGCGCTGAAATAAATTGTGGGAGTCGGGGTAAGTGTGAGAGACATGTACCCAACTTTAGAATTCCAAACGTGAAACGAAATGAAGGTATAGAGAAGCGAGAACTGAAGGGACTACAGCAGCTAAAGTGCTTGGTAAACATTGAAAATATTGGGAATTATCGCGTTTGCTCACTGCATTTCATCAAGGAAGGCATTATTTGTGTTTTTTCTTGATTCCTTTGGTATCTAAAAATTCTCAGAAGTGATAAATCTGGCCGTAAATGTTTCTTCAGATGCGTTTTCATTTTGTATGTAAAAACCCACCAGAACCATGGGCGATTTAAAAAAATTACAGCCAGATTTATCACTTCTGAAACTTTTTAGATGACAAAGGAATCAAGAAAAAACACAAATAATGCCTTACTGTTGATGAAATGCAGTGAGCAAACGGCCAAACGGCCAAGCACTCTGGCTCTCCCTTCAGCTCTCGTTTTTATCTACCGTCATTTCTCCTCACTTTTGGAATTCTGAAGTATGTTAAATGTCTCACACGCTTATCCAGATTTCCATAATTATTTACAGCGCAAAAAATTGACCATTTCAGCGGGTTTTAACGGGCCCGCTACGCTGGAAACAATGGTAAGTGCCTACCTGCAGTTCATCGCGTGTACTCCATTTGGAGTAGCGTAGCAACCGTACGGGTCATGGATCGTGACCCGACTGCCGTGAAACCTCCCTATATTGACAGTTTACAAACAAACGGTCATCAGATGAATATATCGCCAACTTTATCAACAATGCACTCGACCTCCCGTGTCTACCTTGGCAGCCGGTCAGCGACTGAGGGGGAGAAGGAGGAGGAGAGGGGAGGGGACAGAGTGATGTGAGGGGGAGGGAGGAGGGGAGAGTGATGGAAGGGGGAGGGAGGAGGGGAGAGTGATGGAAGGGGGAGGGAGGAGGGGAGAGTGATGGAAGGGGGAGGGTGGAGGGGAGAGTGATGGAAGGGGGAGGGTGGAGGGAGGAGGGGAGAGTGATGGAAGGGGGAGGGAGGAGGGGAGAGTGATGGAAGGGGGAGGGAGGAGGGGAGAGTGATGGAAGGGGAGGGTGGAGGGAGGAGGGGAGAGTGATGGAAGGGGGAGGGTGGAGGGAGGAGGGGAGAGTGATGGAAGGGGGAGGGAGGAGGGGAGAGGGATGGAAGGGGAGGGTGGAGGGAGGAGGGGAGAGTGATGGGAGGGGGAGGGTGGAGGGAGGAGGGGAGAGTGATGGAAGGGGGAGGGTGGAGGGAGGAGGGGAGAGTGATGGAAGGGGGAGGGAGGAGGGGAGAGTGATGGAAGGGGGAGGGGGAGTCGCCGTGCCTGAGGGGGGCGCTGCGGGGGGAGGACCGTCCTTCTCCTCCCCCTCTCCACGCCTGAGGGGGCGCTGCGGCCGGAGGACCCGCACTCCTCGTCTGAAGAAGGGTCTCGACCCGAAACGCCGCCCATCCCTTCTCTCCAGCGATGCTGCCCAAAGATTCTCTGCTATAAGATCTTTGATGCTGCCTGTCCCGCTCACTTACTCCAGCATTTTGCTTCCACCTTCGATTTTACCAGCATCTGCAGTTCATTCTTAAGCCATTCTCCTCCTTGTGCTCCTGGTCCTCCTTCCTCTCCCCACGTGAGGGGGCGCTGCGGCCGGAGGACCGTCACACCCCGATCCTTCAGGCAGGCGGGCGGTGGGAGGACCGGCGCTGTCGGCGTTGCTGGGCTGGGCCGGGTCAGGCAGGGTGTGGAGCAGCGGTGGGAGGACCGGGCTGGGCTGGGTCGGGCAGGGTGTGGAGCAGCGGTGGGAGGACTGGGCTGGGCTGGGTCGGGCAGGGTGTGGAGCAGCGGTGGGAGGACCGGCGCTGTCGGCGTTGCTGGGCTGGGCTGGGCCGGGTCGGGCAGGGTGTGGAGCAGCGGTGGGAGGACCGGCGCTGTCGGCGTTGCTGGGCTGGGCCGGGTCAGGCAGGCAGGCAGGGAGCGGCAGCGGCGGGTGATCCGGACTCCATGGCCGGTGGCGGCGGCGGCTGGTGCAGGCTCGGCGCTCTGCTCAACCTCAGTGTCCGTGTCCGGGCCGGCGCTCACTCGGTGTCGGGCCGCCCGTGGCCGCGATCCCCCTCAGCCCCGACATCCACATCCACATCCACATCCACACCGCTGCTGCTGCTACTGCCGCCGTGGGAAGGCCGCGGGTGGAGGCCGGCGGCGGCAACACGGAGGTGGATCTCACAGGTGAGGACGGGGCGAGAGAGGGGGTAGAGAGAGAGAGAGGGACGAGAGAGGGGTAGTGGGTGGGAGAGAGAGAGGGGGAAGGAGAGAGGGGGGGGGAGGGAGAGAGTGGGGGGAAGGGGGAGAGGTAGAGAGGGGAGGGAGAGTAACTTGGAGAGGGAGCAAGTGAGATAGGAGGGGGGAGAGAGGGACGGGGAGGAAAGGTGAGAGAGGGAGGAGGGGGAGAGGCAGAGGGGGGGAAGGGAGAAGGGGGGGGGGAGAGGGAGCGGGGTAACGAGGGTGGGAGGAGAGTTGGGGTTCCCCCAGGACTGGGGGCTTCACATGGCTAGAGGGTGGACGTTTGGGCGATCAAGGTGTGCATGGCCTCTTGTGTGGGGGTTTCCTGTGGGAGGTGGAGGGAGGGAAGATGAAGATCCCAGGGATGAGGGTCGCGGTGAGGGGGCAGAGGCAGGAATGGAAGGTCCCTGAGGTGGGAAGGGGATGGGAGATGTTGGTGGGGGAATGGTCCCCCTAGGGTGGGGAATGGAAGGTGGGGGTGAGGGGTGTTGCAGAGCTCTGGTGTGGGGGGGGGGGGGGGTGGGGGGGAAGTGCCACATCACCTTCGGACCATTTCCCCCTACCAGCATAAATAATTTGACCCGGTGTACTCCAGGGCTCCAGCCTCTCACTAGCACAGGTATAGGTCCTACTTGTCCATGCCCCATCTACAATAGTGCCACCTGCCTGTGTTTGACCCATATCCATCTAAACCTGTCCTATCCACATACCTGTTCAAATGTCTTTTAAAGCCTGGATTTCCCCTCACTAAATCTGGAGTTGTAGCAAAGATCATAGAGGAGCTATGATCTTTGGTTGTAGGGTCTTACAGCGTACAACATACCCTTCAGCCTAACTTGCCCACCTAACCAATTGACATGCCCCATCTGCACGAGTCCCAGCTGCCTGCATCTGGCTTATATCCCTGTAAACATGTCATATACATATATATACATATATATATATATATATATCTGTCTTAATTGTTTCTTAAACATTGTGATAGTACCTGGCTTAACTACCTCCTCCGGCAGCTCGTTCCATACACCGGGTGAAAAAGTTACCCCTTGGATTCCTATTAAATCTTTCCCCCCCCTCACCTTAAACCTATGTCCTCATGTTCTTGATTGCTCTACGCTGAGCATGAGACTCTACGCATCTCCCGGATCTATGCATCTACCCAATCTAATGGGGCCTCACCAACGTTTTATATAACTGCACCATGTCCCCTCATCTATACTCGATGCTCTGATTGATAAAGGCCAATGTGCCAAAAGCCTTTTTGACCACCCTATCTGCCTGTGATGCCACTTTCAACAAACTATGAACCTGTATTCTTAGATCCCTCTGCTCGACAACACTCCCCAGAGCCCTCCTGTTTAATGTGTACGTTCTGCCCATGTTTGTGCTCCCAAAATGCAACACCGCACATTTCCCATTGCTGTTTGTCATTGTTTATACCAATGAGATGGGAACGTACAAGGTGTGGTTAGCAAGTTTGCAGACGACACAAAAGTCGGTGGCTTTGGAGATGGTGAAGATGGTTGTCAAGAATTGCAGCAGGATTTTGATCGATTGCCCAGGTGGGCGGAGGAATGGTTGATGGAACTTAATACAGAGAAATGTGAGGTGTTGCATTTTGGGACGTCTAACATGGGCAGGACTACACAGTTAATGGTAGGCCTTTGGGGAGCAGAAGGATCTAGGAGTGCATGTACATAGTTCCTTCAAAATGGCGTCAAAGGTGATAGCGTGGTCAAAAGGCTTTCACCGGCCAGAGTGGCCGGGCGGCCATAGTGGCGCTGCAGTAGACCCGGGTTGGATCCTGACCACGGGTGGTGTCTGTACGGAGTTTGTACATTTTTCCCGTGCCTGCACAAGGTAGTTGAGACAGGGACTCTCCCAAGATTTAAGAAGCAGTTCGACAGGTACATGGATAGGACAGGTTTGGAGGCATAAGGACCCAATGCGGGCAAGTGGGACTAGTGTAGCTGGGACATGTTGGCCGGTGTGGGCAGGTTGGGCCGAATGGCCTGTTTCCACACTGTATGACTGGCTTCGGTTACCTCCCACACTCCAAAGATGTAGAGATATATAGGTTAATTACACATATGTATGTGTAAAAATTATCCCTAATGTGTGTAGGATAGTGTTAATGTGCAGGGATCGTTGGTCGGTACAGACCCGGTGGGCCGAATGGCCTGTTTCCGGTTTGTATCTCTAAACTAAAAAACAGAGTATTGAGTATAGATGTTGGGTGGTCATGTTGCAGTTGTGTTAGACATTGGTGAGACCACATATTGGTCACCATGTGAAAGGAAAGATGTTGTCACGGGTCTGAGCTAGAGGGAGAGGTTGAGCAGGCTGGGACTCTATTCCTTTGAGCGCAGGAGGATGAGGGGCGATCTAATAGAAGTGTATAAAATCATGAGTGGAATAGATTGGGTAAACGCACAGAGTTTTTTGCCCAGAGTAAGGGAATCAAGAGCCAGAAGACATAGGTTTAAGGTAAGAGGAGAAAGATTTAATAGGAACCTGAGGAGCAACTTTTTCATGCAAAGGGTGGTGGCTGTAGAACAAGCTGCTAGAGGAGGTAGTTGAGGCAGGGACTACCACAACGTTTAAGAAACATTTCGACAAGCACATGGATCGGACACAGGTTTAGGGATCTGGGCCAGTATCGCAGGTGGCACTAGTGTAGCAGGGACATGTTGGTCGGTGTGGGCAAGTTGGGCCAAAGGGCCTGTTTCCGTGCTGTATGATTTTATGACAATGACTAAACTCAGGCAGCATTTGTGGAGGGAATGGTCAGACACTGTTTCAGCTCAGGACGCTTCTTCAAACTCAGATAGACAAAAAATGCTGGAGTAACTCAGCGGGTCAGGCAGCATCTCTGGAGACCATGGACACAGATTGCTGGAGTAACTCAGCGCCTCAGGCAGCATCTCTGGAGAACATGGGAACATGTTCCAATGGAACATCCTTCTTCAAACTAAGACTTCACTGAGACTGACCGAGTCTGTAGAAGTGACCCGAAGCTATAATACTCTGAATACCGGGAGGGGCACAGGAATGCGATGGGGGGAGCGGAGGGGACATAAACTTGGGGAATTCAATGTTGATTGCGTTGGGTTGTAAACTACTTTTGAAAGATGAGATGGTGCTGCAGGATTGTTTAAGGGTGGATACCCTAACAATGCACAGTGGTGGGCCGTAGAGGGCAGTGTTTTGCTGGAGCAATGGGATCAATCACTGCTTTGTCATGCCCTCAGTGGTTGTGTGAATGACCTGGTCTCTGTTACTGACCAGCTGCAGGCCTGGGTGCTGTGATACCAAAGGGGGGGGAGGGGGGATGTCTGTGCAGCAGTCCATGCCCATATAGAGTGTTACAGTGGAGAAACGCCTTTCCGCCCAACGTATCCCAGCTACACTAGTCCCACCTGCCCGCGTTTGGTCCATGTCCGTACAAACCTGTCTAACTTGCTTAAACGTTGGGATAGTCCCAGCCCACCATACTTCCACCACCCTTTGTGTGGAAATGTTACCCCTCAGATTCCTGTTTAAACTTTTCCCCCTTAAACTTAAACCTTTGCCCTCTGACCCTCGATCCCCCTACTCTGGGCAAGAGACTCAGTGCATCTACCCAATATATTCCTCTCATGATTTTATATATATATTATATACATATATTCCTCTATGAGATCACCCCTCATCTTCCTGCGCTCCAAGGAATAGAGTCCCAGCCTGCACAACCTCTCCCTATAGCTCAGACCCTCTAGTCCTGGCAACATCCTCGTAAATCTTCTCTGTACCCTTTCCAGCTTGACAATATCTTGCCTTTAACATGGTGCCCAGAACCATGATATACCAATACATATAGTGCACATTCAGTCACAAACTAACAGGGCAACCCTCGTTATCACTGATCATTTTGTAACTGATTTTGGTTATAGTATTCCGGGCCCCCACTACACTTGCTCCACATATCACCAATCAACCTACACTCACTCACCTTATAACTGCCCTGTACATTTCCACCCTTGGGACAAAACGGTTCTGCCCTATATAGTCCTCTCATCATTTTATAAACTTCTTTCACTCCCCTCAACTTCCAGAGTAAACAATCCTAGTCTATCCAATCTCCTCTTGTATCTGAAACCCTCTAATCCAGGCAGCATTCTGGTAAACCTCCTCCAAAGCCTCCACATCTTTCCTGTAATGGGGCGACTAGAAGTTGGGATATACAGCTGTTACAAAGAACTGCAGATGCTAGTTTACCCCCTAAAAAAGTCTCAAAGTGCTGGAATAACTCAGCGAGTCAGGCAGCATCCCTAGAGAACATGGATAGGCAAAACCCTTCTTCAGACCAGGTATAATGCAGCAGATGGCAGCAACCGAAATGTCACCTATCCATGTTCTCCAGAGATGCTGCCTGACCCGCTGAGTTACTCCAGCACTCTGTGTCCATATTCTCCAGAGATGTTAAATATGCAAGGAATGGAGGGATATAGATAACATACAGGTAGAAGAGATTTGTTTTAACTTGGCATCGTGTTTAGTTTGGACATTATGGACCATGGGGCCTGTTCCTGTGCTGAACTGTTCTCTGTAATGCCACTGATGTCCTTTTGCTGAGTTGGTTCCAGAGTGTTGTTTATTATAGTCAACATTTACCGAGGAGCAGTGAAAAGTTTTTTTGTTGCATGCTATCCCGTCAGTGGAAAGACCTTACATGGTTACAATCAAACCGTCCACAGTGTGCAGATACAGGATCAAGGGGATCAAGATAAAGTCCAGTGAAGTCTGATTAAAGATAGTGCGAGGGTCTCCAATGCAGTAGCTGGGAGGTCAGGACTACTCTCTAGTTGGTGATAGGATGACCTCAGTAACTTGGCCACTTGTTTTATTCGTGTCACCCAGGATTCGCGGCAGCCGTTCCAGGTGGAAGAGTACCCGCCACTACCTGACTATGAGCCCATGCTCTTCGAGATGGAACAGAATGTGTTTGTGGTGAAAGCTCGCGGCCTGCCCTGGTCTTGCTCTGTTGACGATGTGCTGGAGTTTTTCTCGGGTAAGCAAATTCAACCTACACATGCTCTTTTTTTCTCTTCCTGACAATTGCCGTTTTCCGGGATGCGTCCCTAAAATATATCCTCATGTCAGAATTAACATAGAACAATACAGCACAGGAACAGGCCTTTTGGCCCACAATGTGCCAAAGGGATGGGCGGCACGGTGGAGCAGCGTTAGAGTTGCTGCCTCACAGTGCCAGAGACCCGAGTTCCATCCTGACTACGGGTGCTGCCTGTACAGAGTTTGTATGTTCTCTCTGTGACCGCGTGGGTTTTCTCCGGGTGCTCCAGTTTCCTCCCACACTCCAATGAAGCACAGATTTGTAGGTTAATTGGCTTTGGTAAAATTGTAAATTGTCCTTAGCGTGTAGGATGGTTCTAGTGCACGGGATGATCGCTGGTCCGTGGGGACTCGGTGGACTGAAGGGCCTGTTTGCGCACAGTATCGCTAAAGTAAAGTCTAAATTCAATCAAAGGTAGACACAAACTAGAGTAACTCAGCAGCACAGGCAACATCTCTGGAGGGACGGAATGGGCGACGTTTTTTGTGTCTATCTTCGGTTTAAACCAGCATCTGCTGTTCCTACTCGAAATTCACCCAGGCAGCTAATCGGCTGTCGTTAAAGCTCCAACTGAACGTAATCTCGTTTCATGGGCCGATCAGCATCAAATTTCCCCCCAGCAAGCCATTGTATACGGGCGAAAGCTCACCAGGCTGGTGAGTGCACGCCCTGTTCTCTCCACTAACATTCCAGACCTGTTGTGCATTTCTAGAATTTGTTTAGATATACAGTATGGAAACAGGGCCCAGGTCTTTGGGATGTGGGGGGGGAAACCCGGAGGAAGCCCGCACGGTCACAGGGAGAACATGCAAACTCCACACCGACAGCACCCGAGGTCAAGATCGATCGCGGTCTCTGGCCCGGCTCTACCCGCTGCTCCATTGTCTCGCCCAGATGCCCAATGTTCTGCCTTTAATGCATTTTGTGTGCCTACACATAGAGTCATACAGCAAGGAAACAGGCCCTTCGGCTCAAACTCATCAATGCCGGCCAAGGTCACCTATCTATACTAGTCCCACCTGCCCATGCTTAGCCCATATCCCTCAAAACCTGTTCTATCCATGAATGTCAAAATGTATTTTAAATGTTGTTATAGTACCTGCTCAACGACCTCCTCTGGCAGCTTGTTCCATACACTGTGTGAAAAGGTTGCCCCTCAGGTTCCTATTACCGTAAACCTATGTCTTCTAGTTCTTGATTCCCCTACTGGGTAAAAGAATGTGCATTCACCCTGTCTATTCCCCTCATGTTTTTATACCTCTATACAATCACCACTCAGCCTCATGTGCTCCAAATCCTAGCCTACCAAACTTTTCCCTTGAGTCCTGACAATGTCCTGGTAAATCATCTCTGCACTCTTTACCTTAAACCTACGTGCTCTTATTCTTGATTCCCCTACCCTTGACTACGAATGCTTGTCTGTAAGGAGTTTGCACAGTACCTTCTCCCCGTGACGTGTGGGTTTTGTCTGAAATCTTCGGTTTCCTCCCACGCTCCAAAGACATACAGGTTTGTAGGTTAATTGGCTTGGATTAAATGTAAAAATTGTCACGAGTGTGTGTAGGGTAGTGTTAGTTTGCGGGGATCGCTGGCAGGCGCGGACTCGGTGTGCCGAAGGACCTGTGTCCATGCCATGTCTCTAAACTAAAGTAAACTACTCTGGGAGGAAGGCTGTGTGCATTTACCTGCCCTCGCGAGTGGGTTCTGTTCTGCTGTGTGGGACTGGTGTGGATGTCTGTCGGTCTCAGGGCTGGGTCTGGTGCCGAAGGTTGGACTGCGGACGGGGTTTGGATTCACAATGCCCTGTCCCCTGTTGCAGATTGCGGAGTGGTGAACGGTGTTGGGGGCGTGCACTTCCTGTGCAACCGAGCCGGCAAGCCCAGCGGGGAAGCAATTATTGAACTGCAGTCGGCAGAGGATGTGCGGAAGGCTGTGGAGAAGCACAGGAAGTACCTCGGGCAGCGCTACATTGAAGGTAGGCTGAAACGTGATGCGGTCAATAGCCTGCTTCACTCCTTCCCCCCTTCTCACACCATGCTAGGTAAAGCCATTCCTCCTTTTCCCACTCCCGTCCAGCAGAAGGTACAGAAGCTTGAAAGCGCGCACCATCAGACTCAGGAACAGCTTCTTCCTCTCTGTTATCAGGCTTCTGAACGGTCCCTCCATAAGCTAGGGTGCTGTCTGATTCACCTCTACCCCATTGCAGACATTGGACTTTGTCTCTGGAACTGATGCGCTACAATGCTGAGAACTATATTCTGCACTTTGCTCTACCTATTGTACTTGAGTTTGACGATTCTATTTATGCATAATATTATCTGATTTGATGGGGAACCATGCAAAACATAGCTTTTCACTTCCTCGGTACACGTGACCATAATAAACCTGAACCTCCTCGCTCACAGATGCTGCTCAAGCTGCTGTTCCTCCAGGAGCTTGTTGGTGTCCCATGTTCCTCCACTAATCTTAAGGCTGCTCCATTCTTGCCTCACTGGCTCTCTGAAAAATTCCCTCCCATGGCTCTCTCACCTCTCTGTGCATTGTTCTTTTTTTCAAGTGTTCAAACAATGCATAGAACGATGAACAGTGCGGCACAGGAACAGGCCCTTTATCTCACAACATTTGTGCAGAACATGACTAAAGACTATTAGACTTTAGAGGTACAGCACGGAAATAGACCCTTTTGGCCCACCGAGTCAGCATCGACTGGTGATCACCCCGTGTACCAGCACTATCCTACACACTAGGGACAATTTACCGAAGCCAATTAGCCTACAAACCTGTATGTCTTTGGAATGTAGGAGGAAACCAGAGCACCCGGAGAAAACCCACGCAGTCACAGGAAGAACGTAGCAACTGTATAGACAGCACCCGCAGTCAGGATCGAACCGGGATCTCTAGGGCTGTGAGGCAGCAACTCTACCGCTGCACCACTGTGCAGCACTAATCTCCTCTGCCAGCACATAATCCAATGTTGAATCAGCAGCTTATGACTGAATGATCAACTCTTTTGATTGGGAACAATGTGTCGGGTTCATTGATGCCATTTAACTGCACATGGTTTTATAGCATTTTATTTTTCGACTAATGATGGTCAAGGGATAACCATTGGAATTTAAACAGTGGCATCGCCCTTGTTCATTTTAGAGTGGTGTTATGAATCTTTCTCTTCCAGCCAGAAAGTAGTTGTCTCGGCCTTTAATGTCCTCCCAGTACACATGACTGTACTGTGAGTGTCAGCCAGTGGTGTTAGCAGCTACTGTGGTTTTCAATAAAAGCATTGTTCTCCTCTTCCCTCGGTTGGTGGTGGGTGAGGGAATCTTGCCTTGTGTCACCTTGTTTGAGGCCCTATATAGATGAAAACTATTGCACTTGCAGGCTGCACTACAACTCTATTCCTTGGAGCACAAGAGGATGAGGGGTAATCTTATAGAGGTGTGCTTTCACATGAGAGGAATAGATCTGGTAAATAAGGTAAATAAATGCACAGTCTTTTGCCCAGAGTAGGGGAATCGAGGATGAGGGCATAGGGTTTAAGGCGAGGGGGGAAAGATGTAATAGGAATCTGAAGGGTAACTTAGGTAACCTACACAAAGGGTGGTGGGTTTATGGAACGAGCTGCCGGAGGAGGTAGTTGAGCCAGGTACTATCATAATTTTTAAGAGACATTTGGGCAGGTACAGGGATAGGACAGGTTTAGAGGGATTTGGACCGGAGGTGGGACTAGTGTAGATGGGGCATCTTGGTCGGCATGAGCAATGAATGAATTGTAGCGGCACCAAACGTGGTGAATAAAGGTGAGACGTCAGGCCGGTTCAAACAGTCGTTTATTCAGGTTCGACACGTTAGGTTGGTGCGCTAACTATATTAACATTGTTGCTGTAGCTGAGCGAGGTTGTTCTCTCGGGCTCAGCTACCGGTTGACTGCTAAGGTCTCGAGGTGAGATAACCTCAAGTAGCAGGACACTCCCTCTAGCCCATGACGTCACGTGCCCGCCCTCGTACCTCATGACGAGGGTTCGACCATAAGTGGCCCGTGTATAGGCTGACGCCTATGTTTATTGGCCAAGTATGTACACATACAAGGAATTTGCCTTGGTGCTCCGCCCACAAGTAACAACACGACATAGTGACAATTAAGAATGACACATGAAACATTAAGCATTAAGAATAAAACATTGATTAAACATGTGAATGAAATAAAATACCAGAGCAAAAGGAGGCTACAAATTTTTGGTTATTGAGCAGAGCTACTACTCGTGGAAAAAAAATGTTTTTATGTCTGGCTGTGGCAGCTTCGACAGTCCAGAGTCGCCTTCCAGAGGGAAGTGATTCAAAGAGTTTGTGGCCAGGGTGAGAGGGGTCAGAGATGATCTTACCCGCTAGCGTCCTGGCCCTTGCAGTGTACAGTTCGTCAATGGGGGGAAGGTTGTCTGAACAGCCTGTTTCCGTGCTGTGTGACTCTGACTCGCTATAACAAATGTATCATAATACTGTCTGACTTTCAGGAGAGAGTTAGATTTAGCTCTTAGGGCTAGGGGAATCAAGGGATATGGGGTACTGTTTTGGATGATCAGCCATGATCATATTGAATGGCCTACTCCTACACCTACACCTTTTCTATGTTCCTATGTTTTAATGGGGCGGGACAAGCCCTGGCAAGTGGTAGGTGGGTACCAGTGGGGAGGGTTGATATGCACAGGGGTGGACAAAGGCTGGTTATGAAAACGAGACAACGGGCTGAGAGATAAGGAGAAAAGAGGCAAGAGATTTGAAGCCAGTGGAAGGGACATAGGTGGAAGTGGACCGGGGAGAGGGGCAGTGGGAGAAATGGGTGCGCATCCAGATGGGGCACAGATTCAGATTCAATTTTAATTTAATTTCAATTTAATTTTTAATTTCAATTTCAGGGAACACAGGGAAGGGAGGTGGAGGAAAAAGAGTTTGTGGTTGGTTTGTTATCTAATATTGGAGAATTTAACTTTTATACCATTGGGCTGTAAGGTACTCGCGGGGAATATGAGGTGCTGCTCCTCCAATGTGCATGTCATTCTTCTTGGATGGGTCTCAACCGCACAGTATGAACAATAAATTATTCCGCCCACCTCAATTCCAGCTTTCCCCCTCTTTTACAATTTGAAGAAGGTTCCTGTGCCTATCCGTTCATATTCCCTGATCATTCATTTGCTCTTTGTACCTCTTCATATAGTGCCGTCCATAATGTTTGGGACAAAGACCCATCATTTATTTATTTGCCTCTGTACTCCACAATTTCAGATTTGTAATAGAAAAAATCCAGCATTTTGTGTCTTTAGTAAAGCAGCATTGTTACCACTGTACTTGAGTTTGACGATTATATTGATGCAGTTCATGTGATCTGATTGCGTCTGCACTTGTTTGGGTCTCTGACTTACTGATGGGATAAGATGAAGAAGGGGATGAGGTTCATGGGTAGGAATGGCAAACTGACCACACCTTTTCTCTCTGTGGCCTTAGTGTTTGAGCTGAGCAGCAGTGATGTGGACTTCCTTCTGAAGCGCCTCCACTCCGGTGGCAAGGAGATGCCGGACGGCAGTGTTGTCCGCCTGAGGGGGCTCCCGTTTAGCTGCAGCACCGAGGACATCGTTCGCTTCTTTTCCGGTTAGTTGATCCTCTCCACTCACTCTTGTCCCCTTGATCCTTTGTGTTAGAAACATTGGTACACGCCCGCACACCTTTGAGATGTGGGAGGAAGCCGGAACAACCTAAGAATTTACTCTCTTTTGTCAACATTAACTGCAGGTTTGGAGATTGTAGAAGACGGCGTGATTATGACCAGAGATCACCGCGGCAGAAACACTGGCGATGCTATCGTTCAGTTTACATCTCCGGAGATGGCAGAGCGAGCCCTGGCAAAGGACCGAGAGACGATCGGGTCCAGGTACGTAACGGATCAACAACCCAAGTGCTCAGGTCGGCAAATGGCGGAAGAGGCAGGAAACATGTTCTCGATGTTGGGGGAGTCCTGAACCAGGGGCCACAGTTTAAGAATAAGGGGTAAGCCATTTAGAACGGAGGTGAGGAAACACTTTTTCACACACAGAGTTGTGAGTCTGTGGAATTCTCTACGGTGGAGGCCGGTTCTCTGGATACTTTCAAGAGAGAGCTAGATAGGGCTCTTAAAGATAGCGGAGTCAGGGGATATGGGGAGAAGGCAGGAACGGGGTACTGATTGTGGATGATCAGCCATGATCACATTGAATGGCGGTGCTAGCTTGAAGAGCCAAATGGCCTACTCCTGCACCTATTGTCTGTTATCTGATTAGTTTAGTCTATTATTGTCACGTGTACCGAGGTACTGTGAAAAGCTTCTTGTTGCATGGAATTCATTGCCACAGAAGGCTGTGGAGGCCAAGTCAATTGATATTTTTAAGGCGGAGATAGATAGATTCTTAATTAGTACGAATGTCAGAGGAAAAGGCAGGAGAATGGGGTTAGGAGGGAGAGATAGATCAGCCATGATTGAATGGCGGAGTAGACTAGATGGGCTGAATGGCTTAATTCTGCTCCTATTACATGTGACCTTATGATCCAGTCAGTGGAAAGACTATATGTGATTACAATTAAGCCATCCACAATGTACAGATACAGGACAGGGAAAATAATGTTTAGTCCGATTAAAGATAGTCCAAGGGTCTCCAATGAGGTAGATGGGAGGTCAGGACCCCTCTCTAGCTGTTGAGCAGATGGTTCAGTTGCCTGATAATAGCTGGGAAAAAACTGTCCCTGAATCTGGAGGTGTGCGTTTTCACACTCCTGTACCTCTTCCAAGGGAGAGGGGAGAAGTGGGAGTGACCGGGGTGAGACAGATCCTTGTTTATGCTTCTGGCCTTGCTGAGGCCGCTTGAAGTGTCGCTGGAGGTTGGTTTGCGTGATGGTCTGGGCTGCGTCCAAAACTCTCTGCGTCCAAATTTCCCACGGTCTTGGATGGAGTTGTTTCCGAATTGTTGGGGCATGCATGGATCAATGTGTGGATTATGAGAGAGGATCGTGTTCTGGCAAAAGGACACAAGGTGATCAATACGGCACAGTGGCGCAGTGGTAGAACTGCTGCCTCACAGCACCAGAGACCCGTGTTATATCATGACTACGGGTGCTGCCTGTGTAGAGTAGTTATGGAGTAGTGATGAGCCAACTTGCTATCCATTCAGCTATCTTTTTTGGATCCCATGGAATCTAACCTTCCAAAGCAATGTGGAAACTTGTCGAATGCCTTACTGAAGTCGATGTACACAACTTCTACAGCACTGCCCTCATCGACCTTTTTGTCTATTGTCTATTGTCACATCTTTAGGTTTAGACATAGATTTAGACATAGACATTCAGATCTAGACATAGACATAGAAAATAGGTCGAGGAGGCCATTTGGCCCTTCGAGCCAGCACCGTCATTCTTTGTGATCATGGTGATTCACAACTCTCTGGGTGAAAACGGTTTTTCTCATCACAGTTTTAAATGGCCTCCCTGTTATTCTTAGACTGGCCCCTGCTTCTGGATTCCCCCAACATTGGGAACATTTTTCCTGCATCAAGCTTGTTCAGTCCTTTTATAATTTTTTACATTTCTATAAGATACCCTCTCATCCTTCTAAATTCCAGTGAAAACAAGCCAGTCTTTCCAATCTTTCCTCATATGACAGACCCGTCATCCCGGGGATTAACCTCGTGAACCTACGCTGCACTGCCTCAATTGCAAGAATGTCCTCCCTCAAATTAGGAGACCAAAACTGCACACAATACTCCAGATGTGGTCTCACCAGGGCCCTGCACAACTGCAGAAGGACCTCTTTACTCCTATACTCAAATCCTCTTGTTAAGAAGGCCAACATGCCATAAGCTTTCTTCACTGCCTGCTGTACCTGCATGTTTACTTTCAGTGACTGGTGTACAAGGACACCCAGGTCTCGTTGCACTTCCTTTTTTCGTAATCTGACACCATTGAGATAATAATCTGCCTCCTTGTTTTTGCTGCCAAAGTAGATAACCTCACATTTATCTACATTATATTGCATTTGCCATGCATCTGCCCACTCACCCAACCTGTCCATGTCACCCTGCAACCTCCTGGCATCCTTTTTGCAGTTCACACTGCCACCCAGTTTTGTGTCATCTGCAAATTTGCTTGTGTTACTTTTAATCCCATCATCTAAATCAATAATATATATTGTAAATAGTTGCGGCCCCAACACCGAGCCTTGCGGCACTCCACTCGCCACTGCCTGCCATTCTGACAGGGACACGTTTATTCCAACTCTGTTTCCTGTCTACCAACCAATTCTCTATCGATGTCAATACCCTACCCCCAATACCATGTGCTCTAATTTTCCCCACTAATCTCCTGTGTGGGATCTTATCAAAGGATTTCTGAAAGTCCAGATACACTACAGCCACTGGCTCTCCTTCATCCATTTTACTTGTCACATCCTCAAAAAATTCCAGATTAGTCAAGCAGGATTTCCCCTTCATAAATCCATGCTGACTTGGACCAACCCTTTTACTGCAATCCAATTGCGCCTTTGTTACTTCTTTAATAATTGACTCCAGCATCTTCCCCACCACCGATGTCAGGCTAACTGGTCTATAATTCCTTGTTTTCTCTCTTGCTCCTTTCTTGAAAAGTGGGATAACATTAGCTACCCTCCAACCCACAGGAACTGATCCTGAATCTATAGAACATTGGAAAATGATCACCAATGCGTCCACGATTTCTAGAGCCACCTCCTTGAGTACCCCGGGATGCAGACCATCAGGCCCTGGGGATTTATCATCCTTCAGTTCCATCAGTCTACCCAATACTATTTCTCACCTAATGCAAATGTCTTTCAGTTCCTCTGTCTCCCTAGATCCTCTGTCCTCTAGTGCATCTGGGAGATTGTTTGTGTCTTCCTTAGTGAAGACAGAACCAAAGTACCTGTTCAACTCTTCTGCCATTTCCTTGTTCCCCATGATAATTTCACCTGTTTCTGTCTTCAAGGGACCCACATTTGTCTTTACTAATCTTGTTCTCTTAACATACCTAAAGAAGCTTTTACTATCCTTCTTTATATTCTTGGCCAGCTTACCCTCGTACTTCATCTTTTCACCCTGTATTGCCCTTTTTGTCACTTCTGTTGTCCTTTGAAAGTTTCCCAATCCTCTGGCTTTCCGCTACTCTTTGCTATGTTATACAGCTTTTCTTTTAGTTTTATTCCTTCCCTAACTTCCCTTGTCAGCCACGGTTGCCTCTTACTCCCTTAGAGTCTTTCTTCCTCTTTTTTGAATGAAGTGATCCTGCATCTTCTGATTTATGCCCTGAAAATCCTGCCATTGTTGTTCCACCGTCATTCCTGCTAGGATCCTTTTCCAGTCGACCTTGGCCAGCTCCTCTCATGCCTTCATAGTCCCCTTTAATCAACTGTAACACTGACACTTCTGATTTAACCTTGTTCCTCTCAAATTGCAGGTTAAAACTTATCATATTATGGTCACTACCTCTTAGTTGTTCCTTTACCTTGAGTTCCCTTATTTTATTTAGCGAATGCAAAGTCCTTTAGCCAAGCAGTTGCCTCTTGATCTGCTGTATGAAGGGTGACAAGTCCTCCTTTGAGTCTTTGTTGAGGGCATGCTTCAATGAGGTGTTGCATTGTTTGCTGCTCTCCACAAGCACACCATGGGGTTGGACTGCTGCCCCATTTGTGAAGGCTGGCCAAGCAGGGGCCATGTCCAGTCCTGAATCTATTCAGCGTCGTCCACTGCTTCCTTGGGAGATTGGTGCCAGGGACCCTTATTAAATCTGGTTCATTGGACAACACTAAATCTAGAATTGCCTTCTCTCTGGTATGCTCCAGTACAAGCTGCTCTAAGAATCCATCTCAGAGGCACTCTACAAACTCCCTTTCTTGTGGTCCAGAACCAACCTGATTTTCCCAGTCTACCTGCATATTGAAATCTCCCATAACCACAGTGGCATTACCTTTGTTACATGCCAATTTTAACTCCTGCTGCAACTTGCCTGTAGATAACTCCCATTAGTGTACAATTCCTCAATTCTATCCACAGCGACTCTACACCATCAGTCCCTATGTCACACCTCAAATGTAATTAGAAACGGGAATAGTGCCGGAGGATTGGCGTACTGCGCATGTTGTTCCATTGTTTAAAAAGGGGTCTAAGAGTAAACCTAGCAATTATAGACCTATTAGTTTGACGTCAGTGGTGGGCAAATTAATGGAAAGAATACTTAGAGATAATATATATAAGCATCTGGATAAACAGGGACTGATTAGGAACAGTCAACATGGATTTGTGCCTGGAAGGTCATGTTTAACTAATCTTCTTGAATTTTTTGAAGATGTTACTCGGGAAATTGATGAGGGTAAAGCAGTGGATGTTGTGTATATGGACTTCAGTAAGGCCTTTGACAAGGTTCCTCATGGAAGGTTGGTTAAGAAGGTTCAATGGTTGGGTATTAATGGTGGAGTAGCAAGATGGATTCAACAGTGGCTGAATGGGAGATGCCAGAGAGTAATGGTGGATGGTTGTTTGTCAGGTTGGAGGCCAGTGACGAGTGGGGTGCCACAGGGATCTGTGTTGGGTCCACTGTTGTTTGTCATGTACATCAATGATCTGGACGATGGTGTGGTAAATTGGATTAGTAAGTATGCAGATGATACTAAGATAGGTGGGGTTGCGGGTAATGAAGAGTTTCAAAGTCTACAGAGAGATTTATGCCAGTTGGAAGAGTGGGCTGAAAGATGGCAGATGGAGTTTAATGCTGATAAGTGTGAGGTGCTACATCTTGGCAGGACAAATCAAAATAGGACGTACATGGTAAATGGTAGGGAATTGAAGAATGTAGGTGAACAGAGGGATCTGGGAATAACTGTGCACAGTTCCATGAAAGTGGAATCTCATGTAGATAGGGTGGTAAAGAAAGCTTTTGGTGTGCTGGCCTTTATAAATCAGAGCATTGAGTATAGAAGTTGGGATGTAATGTTAAAATTGTACAAGGCATTGGTGAGGCCAATTCTGGAGTATGGTGTACAATTTTGGTCGCCTAATTATAGGAAGGATGTCAACAAAATAGAGAGAGTACAGAGGAGATTTACAAGAATGTTGCCTGGGTTTCAGCAACTAAGTTACAGAGAAAGGTTGAACAAGTTAGGGCTTTATTCTTTGGAGCGCAGAAGGTTAAGGGGGGACTTGATAGAGGTTTTTAAAATGATGAGAGGGATAGACAGAGTTGACGTGGAAAAGCTTTTCCCACTGAGAGTAGGGAAGATTCAAACAAGGGGACATGACTTGAGAATTAAGGGACTGAAGTTTAGGGGTAACATGAGGGGGAACTTCTTTACTCAGAGAGTGGTAGCTGTGTGGAATGAGCTTCCAGTGAAGGTGGTGGAGGCAGGTTCGCTTTTATCATTTAAAAATAAATTGGATAGTTATATGGATGGGAAAGGAATGGAGGGTTATGGTCTGAGCGCAGGTATATGGGACTAGGGGAGATTATGTGTTCGGCACGGACTAGAGGGGTCGAGATGGCCTGTTTCCGTGCTGTAAAAATTGTTGTTGTTATATGGTTACCTCGCAAGGGACTGAATTTCATTCCTCACCAACAAGGCTACCCCGCCTCCTCTGCCCACCTGCCTGTCCTTTCTATAGGACGTATAACCTTGAATATTCAGTTCCCAGTCCCGATCCTCCTGCAGCCATGTCTCTGTAATCCCCACAATGTCATATCTACCAATCTCTAGCTGAGCCTCAAGCTCATCCACTTTACTTCTTATATTTTGCGCATTCATATATAATCATTTTAATCCATTACTCACCTCACCTTTCACATTGATTCCTATTTCCTTGTATTTCTAATTTGTCTTCCCCTCCCACTATTTAGTTTAAACCCACCCGTGTAGCAGTGGCAAACCTGCCTGCCAGAATGCTGGTCCCCCGCCTGTTAAGGTGCAACCCGTCCCTTTTGTACAATTCACCCGTACCCCAAAACAGATGCCAGTGGTCTAAGAATCTAAACCCCTGCCCCAGATCCTCAGCCACACATTCAGATCCCCCTAACACCCTGTTCCTGCCCTCACCAGCACGAGGAACTGGAAGCAAACCGGAGATACCAGATTCAGATTCAATCTTTATTGTCATTGTGCAGTGTACAATACAGAGACAACGAAATGCAGTTAGCATCTCACCCAGAAGAGCGAACATAGAATAACCACCCTGAAGGTCCTGCTTTTCAGCCTTCTTTCGAGCTCTCTGAAGTCGCGCTGCAGAATCTCTTTCCTCTTCTTCCCGACGTCATTTGTGCCAACATGTAGCAATGTTACAAAATTTTGAGATTTAAAAAATCAAGTCTGTAATTTATCCCATCAGATAAAGCATAAAAAGAAGTTTAATTTGACACCTAATTCACTTTCATATCTCAAGTATTTAAAAAGTTATGGCCATTTTCATATTCGGAAATTTGCATCTTGTTCCCTATTGATTTTCTATGGACATAACAAAAAAGCTGTGATCGTGTGCAGTCAAAAGCCCATAACCTTCTTAAAAATTAAGATAACTGAATGAAATTTTCAGTTATCGTAGATTGAACCATTCTGAAACAAATATAAAATAATCTTACTTGGATGACCTGAAATTAAAGCATATAATTAGTTAGTTACCCAAGAGTAGCTAATTTCAAACTTCAATTACTAGATCTAAACATCTATCCATTTCTTAATAAATGATTAACATTTTTAAATAGCCTAAGTGTCCAAATAATATTCATAAATAATTCACAATAAAACATGATTTTTAAATCTCAATTACATTAATTTATAGGCCAAATGGAAGGAATTTAGTGTTCAATTGCTGTAAATTAAAGTCCATTTTAAATCAGCTTTCTAGTGGGATCCTGTGAACGCGCTGGTTTAGAACGTTCACATTGCGCTAGACTTGTGCCCTCAAATGCCCAGAAAAATACTGCGGGATATAATGGGCCCAAAATGAGCTACTCGCAATATTAAACTTTGTATAAAGGGATCTTAAGAAGCCCTTTTTAATGTAAAAATAAGCAGCATACCTTCTGTTATTTGTTCTATGCGACCCTGACAGCTGCCGGTGGTCGCGGGTTTAGAGATTGATTTTTAAACTACTATAACTATTATACGAGACCTTTAAAACTAATAATAGCTTTTGCGACGGGGTCTTCCAGCGATTTTTCGTTAATAATTAACTAGACTGAACATCTTCGATTTGAACAGCCTAGAGCAAATCGCGTTTTAAACCCGCCCCCCTCTAAACGGCGCCAAAATCGCGCACACCCGCAGTGACAGATTTTCAGCGACGCTTCAGGTAGGCTTTGCAACATACCTACAACATGCACTACCACTTCGCCTTCACCCTTTGGGATGCCCTGCAATCGGTCCGTGACATCCTGGATCATGGCACCAGGGAGGCAACACACCATCCTTGAATCCCGCTTTTGCCGGAGAAACCCTTGTCTGTACCCCTCACGATGGAATCCCCGACTACCACGGCTCTGCCTGACCTCTGTCTCTTTGGCTTTGCTTCAGCGCCATGTTTTGACTCACAGACCTGTCCCCCGCTCAGACTGGCAGTGTCTTCTGTCCCGACAGCTTCCAAGAGGGTGAGCCTGTTTTCAAGAGGTACATCCCCCAGGGTCTCCTGTACTCCAATCTTCAGGATACTGAGTTGGATGATCAGCTATGATCATATTGAATGGCAGTGCAGGCTCGAAGAGCCGAATGGCCTACTCCTGCACCTATTTTCTATGTTTCCCTTCCTCATCGTCTTCTTAGGCCCCCTTTGGTCAAGGCTGGCCATGAGTGTCTCCAGGGTGCCACTCCCTATATGGAGGACGCCTGTGCGTGACTTTGTTTAACGTGGGGAGACCGATGCACAGACAGCTACCACACGGTCCTTGACAGATCTGGGTCAGGATCCAGTGGCATGGAGTCCAAGACGACCGGAGACTCGTTTCTGCTGCAGCCTTCATCCGCCTTCCCAGCCGTTGTTACGCTCCACTAAGGTCAGCCATTATCCTCCACCTGTTCCACCGTTGAGGTCTTGGTTGGATTGCTCTGTGTCAGAGACCTCCCCCTCGACCTTACCGCCATGGGTGGCCCTACCAGGAGCATAGCTCCAGACGGCATCGCTCTCAGGATCTCAGCTCCACACAAGCTTCTCCACCACGACAAGGTGACAATCCATGGAGAAGATCATCATCACCCACCTTCGATCTTCCGGTATCTTCGGTGTGACGATCTCGCTGTAGGTCCTGTCCAGGAAACTCTCTTTTCCCGGATGATCTTGAGGTCATCCTGTTGCCTCTCCAGTGCCCCAACATGGTCCTTCAGGAGCTGAAGCTGGATACACTTTCCCCAGTTGTAGCAGCCAGAGGCACCAGCTGTGTCCCTGACCTCCCACATCCTGCAAGCATCACACTGAATCAGCTTCCCTGCCATTTCTTCACTGCGTCTCACCCTCTCCAACTTTTGGCGTAGACTCCTCCCTCAGCCTCCTCGCCGAAGACTCTCGTGCCAATGACTCGCACTTTTCTCACAAGACTCTCGAGCCAAAGACTCGCACTTTTCTTACAAGGCACTGCCCAGGACAAGGCCGCTCCCCCAGAGCAAACCTTTCTTATGTTAGCTAATAAATTGACTAAGGCACTAATTTGCTAACTTACCGATTTGCTAATTAACTTCCTCAGCCAATTACCACACTCACTCTTTCACCTGCCGATCTTGAAGGTTTGTGAGACACGACCTCCCACGTACAAAACCATGCTGACTATCCATAATCAGCCGTTGCCCATCCAATTGCCTGTATAACCTATCCCTCTCCAGTAACTTACCAACTACTATCCCTCAGAATACTCTCCAGTAACTTACCAACTACAGATGTTAAGCTCACCGGCCTATAGTTCCCAGTATTTTCCCTGCAGCCCTTCTTGAAAAGAGGCAGAACATTTGCCACCCTCCAGTCTTCCTGTATTTATGGATGGCTCGTAAATTTCAACCAGGGCTCCCGCGATTTCCTCTCTAATTTCTCACAATGTCCTCGGATATATCAGATCAGGCCCTGGAGATTTGTCTACCTTCAAACATGACTGTACCTTCAGTACTTCTTCAACAGTAACCCTGACTGCTCTCAAGACACTTCCAGTGGCTGCTCCAATTTCCTCCGTCCTACTGTCTTTCTCCTTGGTAAATACAGAGGAGAAATACTCATTTAGGACCTTGCCCATCTCCTGGGGCTCCACACAGAGGTGACCGCTTTGATTCCTGTGAGGTCCCACTCTTTCTCTAGTTACCCTTTTCACCCTCATGTATTTATAAAATATCTTGGCATTGTCCTTAAATCTACCTGTCAGAGCTATCTCCTGGCCCCTTTTTGCCCTGATTTCCTTTTTTAGTTTACTCCTTAGTTCCCGAAACTCCACCAGGGATGCACTTGATCCCAGCTACCTATACCTGTGTCATGCATCCTTCTTGTTTTTGACTAACATCTCAATTTCCCTCGTCAGCCAAGCTTCCTGACGTTTGCCTGCTTTGCCCTTCACTCTAACGGGGACGTACATAACCTGAGCTTTCGTCAGCACTCTTTTAAAAAACATCCCACTTGGCCGATGTTCCTTTCCCCTAAAATAACCTGCTCCCGTCAACTTGACCGAGACCTCTCATACCCTCAAATTCCAAATGGAATGGAGATATAGAAGAATTGTGGCGATTGTATCCAATGATTGTAGATTCTCTTCTGGCACCAGCAGGCAAAGAGTTGCTACTTTCAGCGCAATCTTCGAACATAGACCAGTGCAGCACAGGAACAGGCTCTTTGGCTAATAATGTCATGCTGAACATGATGCCAAGACCAACACTTTATCTGCCTGCGCGTGATCCACATCCTTCCCATTCCCTGCATATTCATGTGCCCGTCCAAAACACCACTATCATATCTGCCTCCACCACCACTCCTGGCAGCAAGTTCCAGGCACCCACCACCCACTGTGTAAATAAAAAACTTGCTCCACATATTTCTTTCAAACATTGCCCCTCTCATCTTAAAACTGCACCCTCTGGTATTTGACTTTAACACCCTCGGGGAAAATCTTCTGACTCTACCTTATATATGCCGCTCATAATTTTATATACTTCTATCAGGTCTCTCCTCAAACTCTGGCATTCCAGAGAAAACAATCCAAGTCTGTCCAGCCCCGCTCTGCAACTTTTAGCGATTTTGGATCTTAGATAGGAAAGGTTTGGAAGGATTTGGGCCAAAGACAGGCAATTGGGCCTGTCAAGTGGACAAGTTGGGCTGAAGGGCCTGTTTCTGTGCTGCATGACTATGCTTCAGGATTACAAACTGTAAAACTCTTTAATACAGGGGATAGTGAAGACTAACATGCTGAACATTTCAGGAGGACATATAAAGAAATGGTAGGTTGTGGAGTGAGTGCAGAAACATGGTAGTGTATGATTGCAGAGCAGGTTCGATGACTCAAATGGCCTACTCCTTAGTTTCTGTGCCAGGGGTCAGCAGGGAGCAAGTGGCAAGAAGAAACACCTTGCCTGCCTCTTATCTGATCTGTAAATGTAATCAAAGTTTAAAGCAAGCACAGAGGAAAGTGGAGACGGGAGGAAGGCAAACAACTGCGGTGATGTGAAGGAAAGGAAAAGTTTGTGGAGAGAAGGTGAGGCCGGCTGTGGGAGGAACCCCGGGGAACAAAAGTGGACGGGTGAGGAGAGGGACGTGGGTTCACTGGACGATCCACACGTCCAAGGAAGGCAACGGCTGGAGGCCCTGCAGCAGCCTGGGGCTCGCCTGGAACGGGCACCGCTCATAACAACTAGAGCACGGACTGGACTTGGAACATGGTGTCTCTTGCATGCGGGATCAGTGGACTATTTCTGTACACTTGCTAATCGGGGATGTGCTTGGGTATGACAATACTCTACTGGTCTGTAGGTAAGAACATTATTGCACTGTGCGTTTGCACTTTGCACATTTGACAATAGAAGCATCAACGATGGCATTGAAAGGAAGTGTCAATAAGTCAAGTACAGCACTTAGGGACTCCCAAATGGTCATTAGCAGCAATCCGAGAAAATATGACATTGTTGAGTTTTCAGAAGACTGAAATATACTTAATTGAGGTTGATTGATTAAAAGATACAGCATAGAAACACCCTCCAATCCACACTGTCCATTCATGTCCCCTTCACATGACTACTGTATTATTCCACTTTTGCATCCAATCCCTAGGGAATATTTGCAGAAACCAATGAATCTCCAAACCCTGACGAAGTGTCTTTTAAATGTTGTTAATGTATCCCCTCAACTATCTCCTCTGGCAGCTCGCACCATACACCCACCACACTCTGTGGAAAATATTGCCCCTCAAGTTCCTATTAAATCTCTCCCATCTCACCTTAAACCTATGTTTTCTGGTTTATAATTGCTCTACTCTGGATAAAAAACTCTGCACTCATCCTATATTCTCCTCATGATGTTACACACCTCTATAAGATCAGCCACCTGTGCTCCAAGGAATAAAGTCCTAGCCTGCCCAACCTGGCAACATCCTCGTAAATCTTCTTTGCACTCTTTCTAGCTTCATGACATCCTTCCTTGCAGCAGGTTGACTAAAACTGAACACACGCTCCAAATGCAGCCTCACCAGCATATTGGAACACTTATATTAAGTGTGAGGGAAGGAACTGTAGGAGCTGGTTTATACCGAAGATAGACACAAAGCGCTGGAGAAACTCGGCAGGCCAGGCAGCATCTCTGGAGGAAAAGGATGGGTCTCAAGTGTGTGTTTGTTTTTTTTCTGGTTAGATACATTGAAATATTTCGGAGCACCAAGAACGATCTTCATTTGTCTGCCCGCCCCTCGAAGAAAATGCCTCATTCAGTCACCTCACAGGATACTGTGACAGACAACGAAAGCTGCAACATGGCAAACAGTGACAATGGCCACATGATGG
This sequence comes from Amblyraja radiata, assembly GCF_010909765.2. Classification (NCBI taxonomy): domain Eukaryota; kingdom Metazoa; phylum Chordata; class Chondrichthyes; order Rajiformes; family Rajidae; genus Amblyraja; species Amblyraja radiata. The sequence goes on along the minus strand of NC_045956.1, from coordinate 33,805,940 downwards.
AGAGCGATGGAGATGTCCAGAGCGGTAAGACATCTTGTGGACTACAGTGAATGAATGATTGAGGGGGGAGGAGGGGCGCACGATGGCGCAGCGGTTAGCGCCACTGCCTCACAGCGCCAAAGATCCTTTTTCAATCCTGACCTCGGGTGCTGTCTGTGTGTGGAGCTTGCACGTTCTCCCTGTGAACGCATCCCAACGACTTACAAGTTTGTAGGTTGATTGGCCGCTGTAAACTGCACCTAGGGTGTAGGGAGTGGACGAGAAAGTGCGATAACATTGCATGAGTGTGAACGGATAATAGACAGTCAGTTGTACTTGTATTGTGTCTTGGCATGAATGCTTGGTGGAAGTGAAAGCCTGGTTTCACTTGTTGGTTTAGTTTATAAACTAGGTCTCTGAACAGGTCCTATTTCTGTGATATTTTGCAGAAGATTAAAACGTGCGCTATTGAGACCCTGCACGATTACTTGCCTATCTTGATACCAACGCATCAGCCTGCAACAGAATGTGATTGTCATTTTTGTAATGCATGATATAGAAACATGGAAAATAGGTTCAAGAAGGAACTGCAGATGCTGGAAAATCGAAGATAGACAAAAGTGCTGGAGAAACTCAGCAGGTGCGGCAGCATCTATGGAGCGAAGGAAACGGGCAACGTTTCGGGCCGTTTCTTCAGCACTTTTGTCTACCATCATGGAAAAAAGGTGCAGGAGTAGGCCATTTGGCACTTCAAGCCAGCAGAGAATTCCACAGATTCACAATTCTCTGGGTGAAAAAGTTTTTCACTCATCTCAGTCCTAATGGCCTACCCCTTATTCTTAAACTGTGGCCCCTGGTTCTGGACTCCCCCAACATCGGGAACATTTTCCCTGCATCTCGCCTTTCCAATCACTTAAGAATCTTATATAATATCCCAACGGGCCTCGCGGCCAGCAAGTTTCCCGACGGGCCGCGGCTGTGGACTGGGAACGCAGCCTGAGGCCTTTATCGAGGCGCTGAGGTCTCGATGCTTTCCGGATCGCCGCGTAGAAGCCCAGCCGGGGCCTCGCGGGTAGAAGTCCGGGTCATTGGAGCGGCCGACGGAGCCCGTGTCTGGAGCCCGGGTCGGCATCACGTAGGTGCGAAGTGCGGTCGGGACAGCGGTGAGGCCTCGGCTGCGGCAGCGGTGAAGCCTTGCGATGATGGGGCCTCGACGGTGGTGAAGCCTAGCGGGTCGACCCACGGTCGATGTTCGATGAGAGCGTGGAGGATCATCATGAGGGGGGAGGGGAAGATCAATGGAGGATCCGGCGTGGGGGAGGGGTAGAAGAACAAAAAGAGGACCTGGCAGGCTTTGTAACTTTGTCAGCGCCGTAGGCAGATGCTGTTTGTATACATTGGGTATGCAGCAAAGAATCTCACTGTGTCTAGTCACATGACAATGTAGTCCATTCCAAAATCCCTCTCATCCTTCTATATTCCAGTACCCTCCATAATGTTTGTGACAAAGACCCATCATTTATTTATTTGCCTCTGTACTCCACAATTTGAGATTTGTAATAGAAATAATCACATGTGGTCAAAAGTGCGCATTGTGAGATTTTAATAAAGGCCATTTTTATACATTTTGGTTTCACCATGTAGAAATTACAGCAGCGTTTATACATACTCCCCCCCCCCATTTCAGGGCACCATAATGTTTGGGACACAGCAATGTCATGGAAATGAAAGTAGTCATGTTTAGTATTTTGTTGCATATCCTTTGCATGCAATGACTGCTTGAAGTCTGTGATTCATGGACATCACCAGTTGCTGGGTGTCTTCTCTGGTGATGCTCTGACGGGCCTGTACTGCAGCCATCTTTAGCTTATGCTTGTTTTGGGGGCTAGTCCCCTTCAGTTTTCTCTTCAGCATATAAAAGACATGTTCAATTGGGTTCAGATCGGGTGATTGACTTGGCCACTCAAGAATTGACCATTTTTTAGCTTTGAAAAACTCCTTTGTTGCTTTAGCAATATGTTTGGGATCATTGTCTTGCTGTAGAATGAACCGCCGGCCAATGTGTTTTGAGGCATTTGTTTGAACTTGTGCAGATAGGATGTGTCTATACACTTCAGAATTCATTATGCTACTAGCATCAGCAGTTGTATCATCAATGAAGATAAGTGAGCCAGTACCTTCAGCAGCCATACATGCCCAGGCCATAACACCCCCACCCCCGTGTTTCACAGATGAGGTGGTACGCTTTGGATCTTGGGCAGTTCCTTCTCTCCTCCATACTTTGCTCTTGCCATCAATCAGATATAAGTTAATCTTCGTCTCATCTGTCCACAAGACCTTTTTCCAGTACTGTGGTTGCTGTTTTAAGTACTTATTGGCAAACTAACCTGGCCATCAGATTTTTGCGGCTAACCAGTGGTTTGCATCTTGCAGTGTAGCCTCTGTATTTCTGTCCATGAAGTCTTCAGCGGATAATGGTCATTGACAAATCCACACCTGATTCCTGAAGAGTGTTTCTGACCTGTCGGACAGGTGTTTGGGGATATTTCTTTATTATAGAGAGAATTCTTCAGTCATCAGCTGTGGTGGTCTTCCTTGGCCTGCCAGTCCCTTTGTGATTAGTAAGCTCACCAGTGCTCTCTTTCTTCTTAATGATGTTCCAAACAGTTGATTTTGGTAAGCCGAAGGTTTGGCTGATGTCTCTAACAGTTTTATTCTTGTTTCTCAGTCTCATAATGGCTTCTTTGACTTTCATTGGCACAGCCTTGGTCCTCATGTTGATAAACAGCAATAAAAGTATCCAAAAGTGATGGAAAGACTAGGTGCTGAGAGCTCTCTTATACCTGCATTAAGGAGGCAATTAAACACACCTGATCAATTACAAACCCCTGTGAAGCCATGTGTCCTAAACATGTGCCCTGAAATGGGGGACAATGTATAAACACAGCTGTAATTTCTACATGGTGAAACCAAAATGTATAAAAAATACCCTTTATTAAAATCTGACAATGTGCACTTTAACCTTTTTTTTATTACACATCTCAAATTGTGGAGTACAGAGGCAAATAAATAAATGATGGGTCTTTGTCTCACATTTATCCACATTATACTGCATTTACCATGTATCTGCCCACTCACCCAACCTATCCAAGTCACCCTGCATTCTCATAGCATCCCCCTCGCAGCTCACACTGCCACCCAGCTTTGTGTCATCTGCAAACTTGGAGATGCTGGAGATGAAAATGTGTGCAATTGAGACACTGCACAATGACTTGCCTATCTTGGTACCAATGTGTCGGCCTGCAACAGAATGTGATTGGTATTTTTGTAGTGCATGACATAGAAACATGGTAAATAGGTGTAGGAGGAGGTCATTTGGCCCTTCGAGGCTGATCATCCACAATCAGTAACCCGTGCCTACCTTCTCCCCATATCCCTTGTTTCCGCTAGCCCCTAGAACTCTATCTAACTCTCTTTTAAATCCATCCAGTGAATTGGCCTCCACTGCCCTCTGTGACAGAGAATTCCACAAATTCACAACTCTCTGGGACCAAATGTTTTTGATAATTTAACATAAAGGACTGAGGGTGGTGGGTGAATGGAACGAGCTTCCAGAGGAGGTAGTTGAGGTAGGAATAACAACATTTAAAAGACATTTGGACGGGTTCATGGATAGGATAGGTTTAGAGGGCCAAACGCGGGCGAGTGGGACTAGTGTAGATGGGGCATGTTGGCACGGATGAGTTAGGCCGAAGGGCCTGTTTTGCTGCAAGACTCTATGACAAAGGTTATCTGTCCATTCCCTTCCACAGACGTAGTCACAAGGAACAGCAGGTGCTTTATTCAACTAAAGGCTTGTACCAACTTGTACTGTTTGCTCTCAACATTTTTGTTTTTTGTTAACAGTGCAGCTGTCTAAAAATGACGTGGAGTCTAATCACTGCATTCAGCGGTCGGATGTGCATAACGTGCATATGAGGGGGCTCCCATTTCGAGTTAATGGACAGGATGTTGTTAAAGTAAGTCTGTGTGTTCTCTGCTTGATTAACCGTGACACTTGCCTCATCACTGCTGTTTGATTTGACAGTGAGTCACAGAGTAAAACAGCACAGAAACAGGCCCTTTGGCCCAACTTGCTCCATCTACACTAGTCCCACCTGCCTGAGTTTGGCTCGCATCCCTCTAAACATGTCCTATCCATGTACCATCATTAACAATGTGATAGTACCTGCCTCAACTACCTCCTCCGGCAGCTCGTTTCATACACCCACCACCCTCTGTGTAAAAGAGTTACTAGGTTCCTATTAAATCCCCCCCACCCCCCTCACCTTAACCCCGTGCGTCTGTATGCTACTGCTATACTCGTGTACTGTATCTGAGATGCTCATCTAAGATTTATCTAATTTCTTATGTACAATGATACGTACTGAATTATTTAAAAAAAATAATTTCATGGACCTGAATGGACATGTGATTGAATCCCTCACCTTAAACCCATGTCCTCTGGTTCTCGATTCCCCCACTCTGGGTAAAAGACTGTGCATCTACGTGACCTAATCCCCTCATGATTTTATACACCTCTAAGATCACCCCTCATCCTCCTGCGCTCCAAGGAATAGAGTCCTAACCTGCTCAACCTCTCCCTGTGGCTCAGGCCCTCACGTCCTGGCTAAATCCTCCTAAATCTTCTCTGCACCCAGTGAGCAGTGTGTGTTTGGGTTCAGGTCGATAAACGGTTATCTGTGATTAACTTGGGAAACAACTCATGCGATCCAGCCCTTGTATTATCCCCACTTATTCCAGGCTGCTGCTGCTTCATGTGTCTGCCATGGCAGTTTAAGAAAAGCTTTTTTGTTGCGTGCTATCCAGTCAGTGAAAACACAATACAAGATTACAATCAAGGCATCCACAGTGCACTGATACAGGATAAAGGGAATAACGTTCAGTGCATGATAAAGTCTTGTAAAGTCCGATTAAAGGTAGTCTGAGAGTCTCCAATGAGATAGCTGGGAGGTCAGGTCCGCTCTCTAGTCGGTGACGGCTCAATTGTAATCATGATAGTCTTTTCGCTGAAAGACGAGATACAGTGTGGAAACAGGCCCTTTGTTCCACCGAGTCTGCGCCGACCAGTGATCACACCGTACACTAGCATTTTCCTACACACTAGGGACAATTTTACAGAAGCCAATTAACCTACAAACCTGTTACGTCTTTGGAGTGTGGGAGGAAACCGGAGCACCCGGAAAAAACACGTGGTCACCGAAAGAACGGACAAACACCGTAGAAGTTGAACCCGTAGTCAGGATCAAACCCGAGTCTCTGGCGCTGTGAGGCAGCGTCTCTACCGCTGCACCATTGTGCCTCCCATACAATAATAACATTTAAAAGACATTTGGACGTGTGCATGGATAAGTTTTATTTCTCTCTCTTGTTTATTATATTGTTTACATATTCTACTGTGCTGCTGCAAGTAAGAATTTCATTGTTCCATCTGGGACATATGACAATAAAACACTCTTGACTCTTGAAAGGTTGAGAGGGATTTGGGCCAAAAGGCGGGCAAATGGGACTCGCGTAGATGGGGATCTTGGTCGGCATGGACAGGTTGGGCCGAAGGGCCTGTTTCCGTGCCGTTTGACTCCACAATAAGACAGTGTACAATGTACCATAACAGGTTACAAACACTGGGCTGCAGCTGTTGACTTGCAGTCCCCATGCACGTCACAGCTGTGTCCAAGTTAAGTGTTGTTTAATTTTGAGTGCATGGTAATCTGAAAGCTGACTTTTGTGTGTGTGTGTGTGTGTGTGAGAGAGAGGCCTGATGCTGACAGGCCCTTTGGGGAGGAGTTGCTGTGATACATGTCTCTGCTGTAGTTTTTCCAGCCCCTGAAGACAGTGCGGATTATAGTGGAGTACGGGCCTGACGGGAAGGCCACCGGAGAGGCTGACGTGCATTTTGCCACACACGAAGATGCTGTCGCTGCCATGACGAAGGATAAATCACATATGCGTAAGCACTTTGCTGCACCCTGCAAGTCTGAAACACCGTGCCTCCAGTGTAGACTGCTTACTTCACAGCAGGTCTCCTTCATACAACCTCATGTTTCCCGTTGTCTGGGTTGCTCTAGTTTGTCTCTCTCCTCTGGACCATCCCTGCGGCCCTGCTATTGCAGAGTAGTAGATGTTGGCCAGTCCATGCCTCGAAAAGCAGCCCACATAATCAATAACCAGCATCTGCGGTTCCTTGTGTCTACATGATCAAAGACTTGTCCAACCCCGGTCATTCCTTCTTCTCCCCGCTCCCGTCCAGCAGAAGGTACAGAAGCTTGAAAGCGCGCACCACCAGACTCGGGAACAGCTTCTTCCCCTCTGTTATCAGGCTTCTGAACGGCCCTTCCATAAGCTAGGGTACTGTCCGATTCACCTCTACCCCATTGTGGACATTGGACTTTGTCTCTGGAACTGATGCGCTACAATGCTGAGATCTATATTCTGCACTCTATCTTCCTCTTTGTTCTTCCTACTGTACTGGAGTTTGACGTGATTGCATTTATGTACAGGTCCACCACTGATTTTCAGGCAACCTCGGGTCCAGAGCCTTGCCCGATTATCCGTATTACTGGACCAACAGAGGTCACGGCCTCCTACATGTAGGTGGCCGGGGGGGGGGGGGGGGGGGGGGTGTCAAGATACCGGCCCACAGAGTTACCCTTGGAAGTCGGCTAGGGGGAAAACGGATCTGCCGGCTACAACCGGCCCGGGGTTGCAGAGCCCCGGCCGCAGGGGGGCAAATTCAACCCGCTAATTGGCGGGGAAGTCCCGATGAGGTCGTGATTGGCATCCTCACCTGGCCCAGGCAACACATTTCCGTGGGGATTTCAAGTGCTCTCTCGGAATTGTGTCCGGATTAAAGGAGGTGCTGGACCATCAGTTGCCGGAAAATCGGTGGTGGATCTGTGTGGTGTTTGATCTGATTGGATAACATGCTTTTCACTGTACCCTGGAATGTGACAAGAACAAATCTAAAGCTAATATTTAAACAGCAAGAACACAACCACTTCAAAAGTTAATGTTGAATCTACAATGACCGACCATGCTGGCAGCATGTTACAGGAATGTCAAAGACTAGAAGGCATAGTTTGAAGCTCAGAGGGAATTAGCTATGAAGTGAGGTTAGACAAACTTAGTTTGTTTATTCTGGAGTGTCGGAGGTTGTGGGTAGCCCTGATGGAAGTGCAGTGCCCTCCATAATGTTTGGCACAAAGACCCATCATTTATTTATTTGCCTCTGTACTCCACAATTTGAAATTTGTAATAGAAAAAAATCACATGTGGTTAAAGTGCACATTGTCAGATTATAATAAAGGCCATTTTTATACATTTTGGTTTCACCATGTAGAAATTACAGCTGTGTTTATACATAGTCTCCCCATTTCAGGGCACCATAATGTTTGGGACACATGGCTTCACAGGGGTTTGTAATTGCTCAGGTGTGTTTAATTACCTCCTTAATACAGGTGTAAGAGAGCTCTCAGCGCCTAGTCTTTCCTCCAGTCTTTCCACCACCTTTGGAAACTTTTATTGCTGTTTATCAACATGAGGACCAAAGTTGTGCCAATGAAAGTCAAAGAAGCCATTATGAGACTGAGAAACAAGAATAAAACTGTTAGAGACATCAGCCACTCCTTCGGCTTACCAAAATCAACTGTTTGGAACATCATTAAGAAGAAAGAGAGCACTGGTGAGCTTACTAATCGCAAAGGGACTGGCAGGCCAAGGAAAACCTCCACAGCTGATGACCGAAGAATTCTCTCTATATTAAAGAAAAATCCCCAAACACCTGTCCGACAGATCAGAAACACTCTTCAGGAGTCAGGTGTGGATTTGTCAATGACCACTGTCCGCAGAAGACTTCATGAACAGAAATACAGAGGCTACACTGCAAAATGCAAACCACTAGTTAGCTGCAAAAATAGGATGGCCTGGTTTCAGTTTGCAAGAAGTACTTAAAAGAATAACCACAGTTCTGGAAAAAGGTCTTGTGGACACATGGGGGTGTTATGGCCTGGGCATGTATGGCTGCTGAAGGTACTGGCTCACTTATCTTCATTGATGATACAACTGCTGATGGTAGTAGCATAATTAATTCTGAAGTGTATAGACACATCCTATCTGCTCAAGTTCAAACAAATGCCTCAAAACTCATTGGCCGGCGGTTCATTCTACAGCAAGACAATGATCCCAAACATACTGCTAAAGCAACAAAGGAGTTTTTCAAAGCTACAAAATGGTCAATTCTTGAATGACCAAGTCAATCACCTGATCTGAACCCAATTAAGCATGCCTTTTAAATGCTGAAGAGAAAACTGAAGGGGACTAGCCCCCAAAACAAGCATAAGCTAAAGATGGCTGCAGTACAGGTCCATCAGAGCATCACCAGAGAAGACACCCAGCAACTGGTGATGTCCATGAATCGCAGATTTCAAGCAATCATTGCATGCAAAGGATATGCAACAAAATACTAAACATGACTACTTTCATTTCCATGACATTGCTGTGTCCCAAACATTATGGTCACCCTGAAATGGAGGGACTATGTATAAACACAGCTGTAATTTCTACATGGTGAAACCAAAATGTATAAAAATGGCCTTTATTAAAATCTGACATTGTGCACTTTAACCACTTGTGATATTTTTTTTTTCTATAACAAATCTCAAATTGTGGAGTACAGAGACAAATAAATAAATGATGGGTCTTTGTCCCAAATATTATGGAGAGCACTGTTCATAAAATTTGTTTTGTTTAGAGAAGCAGCATGGAAACTGGCCCTTCAGCCCACTGAGTCCACGCCGACCAGCGATCCCCGCACACTAGGGACAATTTACTACTCTACCAAGCCAGTTAGCCTACAAACCTGCATGTCTTTGGAGTGTGGAGGAAAAGGGAGCACCCGGAGACAACACATGCAGTCACAGGGAGAACGTACAAACTTCGTACAGACAACACCCGTAGTCAGGATGGAACCCGGGTCTCTGGTGCTGTGAGGCAGCAACTTTACCGCTGCACCACCGCCCTATGAGAGGCATAAATATGGTAGATATTCCGAACCTTTTTCCCATGGTGGAAAGTCAATGTCTATAGGGCATATCTGTAAGGTCAGAGAGGGAAACTTTAAATGCTGGACATGTTTATTTTACAGAGAGTGGTGAGGTTTGGAACATGCTGCCAGGGTTGGTTTTAGAGGCATAGCATAATCGTGTTTAAGAAGCTTTTAAAAATATTTGCCCTGCACATAATAATAATAATAATAATGGATGGGATTTATATAGCGCCTTTCTAATACTCAAGGCGCTTAAATCTCCTTTAACCCTCTAGTCTTTTGCTGTAGTATAGTCTCACATATTATAAGCACTTCTAAACTTCCCATCAGATGGCGGGGCTTGAATTGTCACTGTATTTCCTCTTGGGGGTTTTAGAAAGTTAATACCCAAAACATCACAGCACAGTGGTGCAGCTGCCTCACAGAGCCAGAGACCCGGGTTTGATCCCAACCTCGGGTGCTGCCTGTGTGGAGTTTGCACGTTCTCCCTGTGACTGCGTGGGTTTCCTCCGGGTGCTCGGGTTTCCTCCCACATCCCAAAGACGTGTGGGTTTGTAGGTTAATCGGCCCTCTGTAAATTGTCCCCAGTGTGTAGGAAATGGATGAGAAAGTGGGATAACACAGAACTAATGTGAACGGGTGATCAATGGTCGGTGTGGGCCGGAGGGCAAGCTGTATCTTTGAATCAAAATATCTTGGATTATTATTTTCTCTTATCTAGTGCTGTGGTGGCTGTAAGAGTCATAGATTTGTTTCTGCTGTGCTCGTTTTATTTTTGTGCGTGATGGGAGTAAGGGTTGTAGAGAGGGGGAGTGTTCTGTCAATATTAGAGGCGAGCCGATTTCATACATGAGTCGTGTTGATTGTGGGCCACGCACAAAGCTCAGTAACTATAGGCTTCATGTGCCACATCTGCTGACTTCTCATTCTCTTTGATGCAGAACATCGCTACATAGAACTCTACCTGAACTCACTGTGCTCGGGGATCAATGCCACACACAACGGTCAAGGAAGTCAGGAGAAAGGTAAGGAATGGCTTTAGACTATAGCGATACAGCGCAGATACAAGCCCTTCGGCCCACCGAGTCCACGCCAAACGGTGATCACCCCTTACACCCGTACACTATCTTACACACCTGGGAGAATTTACAATGTACAGAAGCCAATCAACCTACAAACCTGCACGCCTTTGGGATTTTGGAGGAAACCTGAGCACAAGTAGAAAACCCACGCAATCACAGGGAGAATGTGCAAACTCCATACAGAGAGCACACGTAGTCAGGATTGAACCTGGGTTTCTGGCGCTGTGAGGCAGCAACTCTACCGCTGTACCCAAAATGTGTATGTTTTTTTTTAAATGTCCACATTTTCCTACCTGTGATCTTTCACTTGGGTGAGTTAGGGTATAAAGGGTGATGAAATCGAGGCAAATAATGAGCATTAAACTGTGTTTACACACTTCTGTACTTCTTGCCTGACGGGAGAGGGGAGAAGAGGGAGTGACCGGGGTTAGATTGGTTCTTGATTATGCTGCAGGCCTTGCCGAGGCAGCGTGAAGTGTAGATGGAGTCAATGGAGGGGTTCGTTTATATGATGGTCTGGGCTACGATCACAATTCTCTGCAATATCTCGTTGGCTTGGATGGAGCTGTTCCCAAACCATGCTGTGATGCATTCCAATAAGATATTCTCTGGAGTGCATCTGTAGAAGTTGGTGAGGGTTGTTGTGTACATGCCGAACTTCCTAAGCCTTAGTAAAATTAGTAGAAGGCAGCACGGTGATGCAACGGTAGAATTGCTGACTCACGGCATCAATCCTGACGATGGGTGCTGTCTGTACGGAGTTTGTACGTTCTCCCTGACACCTGTGTGGGTATCTCCGGGTGCTCCGGTTTCCTCCCACTGCAAAGGTGTGCAGGTTTGTAGGTTAATTGGCAATGGTGAAATTGTCCCTAGCGTGAAAGAAAGTGCAAGTGTACTGGGCGATCGTTGGTCGGTACTTACTCAATGGGCCAAAATGCACTGTAAGGTCTGAAATAAAATTGATGGTATAGTAGTGAGGAAGAATACCTGAGTTTACAGCAGTGAGCCTCGGCGGCAGTGAGCCTCGGCAGAAGTGAGCCTCGGCAGAAGTGAGCCTCAGCAGAAGTGAGCCTCGGCGGCAGTGAGCCTCGGCAGAAGTGAGCCTCGGCAGAAGTGAGCCTCAGCAGAAGTGAGCCTCGGCAGCAGCGGGAGCCTCAGTAGCGGTGAGGCCTTGCAATCGACCCGCAATCAGCGGTCGGTGAGCGTGAAGGGCCCGGCGTGGGGGGAACAAAGGACCTGGTTTGTGTGCGGGGGGGCGACTCTAGTTTAGAATCCTTTGCCCAGGGCATAAGCCTGCATTCGTTTATATGCGTTTATTTGTTCGTTTATTATTCGTTTATTTGTTCGTTCCGGTGAAGGCGCGTTGCTCACAGCAGTCAGCCGACAGTCACTTATCTTTTTTTGTTTATCACTTTTGGTTTCAGGTTTTCGTGTGCCTTGTGTGTTGTGACTGTTGGCAGAACAATTTCCCTCTGGGGATGAATAAAGTTTTATCGTATCGGAAGAATCCAGATCAAAAAATGACACATAATGCTCTGCTTTTAATTCACTTTTTAGCTGTTGTAGGTTCCAAGTGAATCCTGTAGGTTTATATGGACGTTACTTGGTCAGCCAGATGTACCAGCAGTATTTCTTCACAGTTGGATTGTAAATTATATAAGTTTCGCTCTATTTAAGTTAGAGGTTGATTTAATATTCAACAAAGTATCAATGGATATGGGTTGAGCACAGGAAAATGATACCAAAAGATGCTAGAGTAAGTAACTCAGCGGGTCAGGCCGCATCTCTCTATGACTTGGGCAGGTCGGGTCCTGAAACATCACCTATGCCTGTTCTCCAGAGATCCTGAGTCACTCCAGCACATTAGTGTGCTTTTTGATAAACATGATCTGCCTTTCACCAGCTGAGGCGTTGCGGTGGAGCTGGGTTTTCTCCAGGTGCTCTGGTTTCGCCCGCGCCCCACAGACGTACAGGTTTGTAGGTTAATTGGCTTCTGTAAATTGTCCCTACTGTGTAGGATAGTGTTAATGTACAGCGTAATCGCTGGTCGGTGCAGACTCGATGGGCTGAAGGGCCTGTTTCTGCACTGAAATGGCTAAAGTCTAAAAGCTGCTGCCTGACCTGCTGGGTTACTCAGCACTCTTATGTTCTACGCAAGGTTCCGGCATCTGCTGTTCCATATATTTTGCAGGAAAAAGGTGAATGATCAGCCTTGACCCACTGAATGGCATTTGGTTTGCCATTGTTTGAAGTGCACCGAGCCAGAACCTTTCAATAGTAGTTATTTAATCCAGTACTGCAGTCTTGACTGTTTCTATCTGTGCCTGTTGTAGAGAGATGCAGTACGGAAACAGGCCCTTCGGCCCACCAAGTTCACGCCGACCAGCACACACCCGTTCACACTAGTTCTATGCTATCCCACTTTCTCATCCACTCCCTACACACTAAGGGCAATATACAGAGGCCAATTAATCTACAAACCCATTAAAACATAGGAGCAGTATTAGGCTATTCAGCCCATCGAGTCTACTCTGTCATCAGTCATGGCTGATCTATTATTCCCCCTCAACCCCATTCTCCTGCCTTCACCCCGTAACCATAGACTTCGTTACAAATTAAGTACTAATCAAAAACCTATCAATCTCCGTTTTAAAAATACCCAATGACCTGGCGTCCACAGCCGTCTGTGGCAATGAATTCCAGATTCAACACCCTCTGGTTAAATAAATTTCTCCTCATCTCCTTCCTAATGCTACATCCTTTTATTGCCCATCTTTAGAGTGGGAGGAAACGGGAGCACCCGGAGAAAACCCACACGGTAACAGGGAGAACGTACAAACCTCGTACAGACAGCACCCATGGTCAGGATGGAGCCTGGGTCTCTGACGCTGTGAGGCATCAATACCGCTGCACCATTGTGCCGCCACTGATTCATCCCCCTGATTGTTTCTTCTTTTTCAGGTTCTGAGGAGAGGTAAACAGTAACTCATTTGGAGACTATTCTGGCTTTGGAAGTGAAGATTTCTGTTTGAGCAGAATACCTAAACACTGGCCAAAGTAACCAATGCTACAAGAGCTTGAAGCTGGGTGCGACCTGTTGGAACAACTGCGACGCACGCACGGGGTGATATCATCAATGGAGGAGAAATTGATGAGGGTTTTTTTTTGGTATTCCAAGTAGCCTGTACTGCAAATTATACCTCTTGTAACACATTTTAATGTTACATTACTTGATAAAATAAACCTAGGTGTTTTAACAAGTTTACATTATGTGGCAATGTTTTAAAATTCTGCTCTACATACCACTGCAAACTTACTACATGTACTGATAGAAGTCTAAAATTATGAGGCATAGATAGGGTAGACAGTCAGAGTCTTCTTCCCCAGGAAGGACATGTTAACGATGTCACAGTGGCGCAGCATTAGAGTTGTGCCTTACAGCGAAAGCAGTGCCAGAAACCCGGGTTCGATCCCGACTACGGGTGCTGTCTGTACGGAGTTTGTGCGTTCTCCCCGTGCATGCGTGGGTTTTCTCTGAGATCTTTGGTTTCCTCCCACTCTCCAAAGACGTACAGGTTTGTACGCTGATTGGCTTGGTAAATGTAAAAATTGGCCCTAGTGGGCGTAGGATGGTGTTAATGACTTCTCGTACGACCATAAGTCATACGAGCAGAATTAGTCCATTGGGTCTACTCCACCATTACATCATGGCTGATCTATCTTTCCCTCTCGGCCCCATTCTCCTGCCTTCTCCCCATGTCAAAGACTACAGGGCATAGTGTTTGAGTTTGAGTTTGAGTTCAGTTCATTTTAGTTTATTGTCATGTGTACCGAGGTACAGTGAAAGGTTTTTGTGTACTAACCAGTCACATGATGACAATCGAGCCATCCACAGATACATGATATCGGGAATAACGTTTAGTGCAAGATAAAGCCAGTATAGTCTGTGGCTCTCCCATGAGGTAGATAGTAGTTCAGCACCGCTCTCTAATTGTGGTAGGATGCTGCAGTTGCCTGATATCAGCTGGGAAGAAACTGTCCCTGAATCTAGAGGTATGCTGCATCCACAATTTGCTGCAATTTCTTGCGGTCTTGGATGGAGCTGTTCCCAAACCAAGCTGTGGTGCAACCCGATAAAATGCTTTCTATGGTGCATCAGTTGGTGGGAGACGTTGGGGACATGCCGAACCTCTTAAGCCTTCTAAGGAAATAGAGGCGTTGGTGTGCTTTCTTGGTCGGTGCTTCAATATGGGTGGTCCAGGAGAAGTTGTTGGTGATATTGACTCCTGGGAATTTGAAGTTTTCAACCATCTTTACTTTGTTGCCGTCAATGTAAACTGGGGTGTGTGGACCGCTTCCCTTCCTGAAGTCCATCATTATCTCCTTTATCTTGCTGACATTGAGAGAAAGGTTGTGGTCTCGACACCAGGACACGAGGTTCTCAATCTCCTTCCAGTACTCCGTCTCATCGTTATTTGATATCTGGCCCACAACGGTGGTGACGTCTGTGAATTTGTAAATTGCATCAGATTTGTACATGGCTGCACAGGCGTGGGTGTACAAGGAGCAAAGGGGCTGAGAGCACATCCTTGTGGAGCACCAGTGGTGAGGATTATCGTGGAGGATGATTTGTCCCCCATCCTCACTGATCGGGGTCTGTTGGTTGGGAAGTTGTCGGAAATGATCAGACTCGCACATAGTGATTAGAATTCATAGTCTTTTATTAGTAACTCTAGAGGAAACACAAGGTGCTATCATCTCTACACGCATACTACTGGTCTGCCAGGGAGAGAGGGAGAGAGCTCTCTAATAAGCTTGTGGGCAGAGCAATAGTAAGAGTGGCACTAATCTACTTCCTCCCTCTTAAAGAATTAAATGCAAATGCAAAACTACTGAGTACTACAAAGAATAAAATGCAAATGTATACTGCTGACTATATAAAGCACACATAGTATGTGGCAATAAACTGGAGGAAGTTCAAACATAGCCCGGGTACTTTACGGTGGGCTTACAAACACGACCAGCCCGCGTACGGTAAAGTCCATCCCCTCCCGACACCGGGGACACATTCGGTGGTGGTGAAGTAGGTGTCGGAAATTGAAACAACATTCCCGGGGACGAAACCGGAGACTTTGGCACAGGTGGAGGCGGCGTGGCCATCGGCAAAGTAACCGGATCAGAAACGGGTTGTCGTGCTGGTGCAGTCGGGCCGATGCCACTGGATGTGGATGGAAGTTCACTTGTGTGGTAAGAATACTACGGAGGTGGTGCTGGCTCATTTACAGGCAGGTTGTGTTGCCTATTACATCTGTAGGTGCCGCCATCGGCATTGACCAAGTATGAACGTGGCTCGGAGGCAGTTCCAGAAATTACACCGAGGCGGTCATGACCCGTGTTAGTTTGTAGATGTACCACCTGTCCCTCGGCTAATGGTGGAAGTGGTCTGCTCGTCTTGTCATACCACTCTTTCTGAATGTCGCGCTTTTGTTGTAGCCTGGACTGGACTTCTGATGGTGGGAACACATGCGTAACCATTGCCTGTTTCGCCACAGGCAATGCGGCTCGGGTCTGCCTTGACAACAGACGCTGAGTGGATGAACCCAATATCGGGTCGCGGGAGATGTTGCGCAGGTTACGCAGGTCCAGGTACACATCTGATTTTGCTCTGAGATCGTTCCATTAATTGTTTAGCACTCCTGACGGCACGTTCAGACAGCCCATTTGACTGAGGATGTTCAGGGCTGCTGGTGATGCGACAAAAACCCCAGCGTGCAGCAAAGTCTTTGAGGTACTGGCTGGTAAATTGACTGCCATTATAGAAACATAGAAATAGGTGCAGGAGTAGGCCGTTCGGCCCTTAAAGCCTGCACCGCCATTCAATATGATCATGGCTGATCATCCAACTCAGTATCCTGTACAGGATCTGATAGGATGTAGATTCTTGTCAATATCAACAAAAGCAACCACTTCTCTCACACCCGGTTCATGCCCTCCCGTGGTCCACAGTGGCAACTGACATATTTGAGATCTTGATATACTGAAGATCTTTCCTGGTCCGAGAACACTGATGCAATTATCAAGAAAGCACATCAGCGCCTCTACTTCTTGAGAAGATTACGGAGTGTCGGTTTGTCATGGAGGACTCTCTCTAACTTCTACAGGTGCACAGTAGAGAGCATGCTGACCGGTTGCATCGTGGCTTGGTTCGGCAACTTAAGAGAAAAAGACTTTAAAAAGTAGTAAACGCTGCCCAGTCCATCACCTTCCTTCCATCGAAGGGATTTATCGCAGTCGCTGCCTCAAAAAGGCTGGCAGTATCATCAAAGACCCACACCATCCTGGCCACACACTCATCTCCCTGCAACCTTCAGGTAGACGGTACAGGAGCCTGAAGACTGCAACGACCAGATTCAGGAATAACTACTTCCCCACAGCCATCAGACTATTGAAACCTGGCTCGGACAAAACTCTGAACATTAATAACCCATTATCTGTTATTTGCACTTTATCAGTTTATTTATTCATGTGTGTATATATTTATGTAATGGTATATGGACACACTGATCTGTTTTGTGGTCAATGCCTACTATGTACTGTTGTCATCTTGATCTACCAAGATCAAGATGGCGGCGCTGCCTTAGCAGCTGTGGCTCGCCTGCAGTCCGTCTGTTTTTTTCTTTTTTTTGTTGTTCTTTTGTCCTGTTTTAGTTAATTTTTGGTTTATTTGGTTGTGTATGTGTGGGTGGGGGGGAGAAACATGTTTTGGTCTCTTCCTTCGGGGGGATGCGACTTCTCTTGTCATATCCCGTCTCCGTTTCCGCCTGCGCCGAGGCCTAATAGCGGAGCTGGTGGCCTCTGTGCTGTGGCAGCGGTCCAGCGGCAGCAGTCCGACTCTGGTGCTGTGGTGTTCCAACAGTAGCGGCGACCCGGCCTCGGAGCTGGGGCAGCGGCGACCCGGCCTCGGAGCTGGGGCAGCGGCGACCCGGCCTCGGAGCTGGGGCAGCGGCGACCCGGCCTCGGAGCTGGGGCAGCGGCGACCCGGCCTCGGAGCTGGGGCAGCGGCGACCCGGCCTCGGAGCTGGGGCAGCGGCGACCCGGCCTCGGAGCTGGGGCAGTGGCGACCCGGCCTTGGAGCTGCGGCAGCGGTGACCCGGCCTCGGAGCTGGGGCAGCGGTGACCCGGCCTTGGAGCTGCAGCAGCGGTGACCCGGCCTCGGAGCTGGGGCAGCGGCAGCGGTGACCCGGCCTCGGAGCTGGGGCAGCGGCGACCCGGCCTCGGAGCTGGGGCAGCGGCGACCCGGCCTCGGAGCTGGGGCAGCGGCGACCCGGCCTCGGAGCTGGGGCAGTGGCGACCCGGCCTCGGAGCTGGGGCAGCGACCCGACCGCGGGCCCAGTGGACATCGTCGGGAGCTCGCAGGTCACAGGTTGGTGACCTCTTCTCCGGAGGTCCCGCAACAGCTTCGTCCGCTGGACTGGAGGGCCGCAATTTCGGCAGCTTCGACCAACCCGGGCCTTGGATTTGAACTGGACCGTTCGCAGAGCTCGGATTCAGCCGCGGGACTGACATTACTTACCATCACCCGGCGGGGTCACAACATCTGAAGCTTAGATCGCCTCGGCGCAGAGGGAGAATAAGAAGGGATGAGACAAAGACTTAAGACTTTTGCCTTCCATCACAGTGAGGAGGTGCCTGGTGAACTCACTGTGGTGAATGTTAATTTGTGTTTATTGTGTGCTTTTGTCATTTTTACTATATGTAGGACTGCAAGGCAACAACATTTAGTTCAGACCGCAAGGTCTAAATGACAATAAAGGCTACTTTGACTTTGTGCTGTAGCAAAGCAAGAATTTCATTGTCCTATCAGGGGCACATGACAATAAACTCACTTGACTTGACTTGAGTGGCATAGCAAACAATACCTGGTTCTTGTCAACTCGTATTCTGGTCTCCAATTGAAGGCTTGGGTTCATACAGAAGTCGTGGATCCAGATGAGTGACGCCAAGTCCCACGGCTTTGATGATGAGCATGAATGGTATAGTGGTATTAAAGGCAGAGAGGGACAAACTTTGAAAGAGCTGTTTGGGAGAAGTTTCTTCTAAAGACTGGTGGGGGTCTGGAACGTGGTGCCAAGGGTGATGGTGGAGGCAGATAAGATAGTGGCATTTAAGGCTCTCGTGGATCGACAAGCCAAGTCAACTTGTAAACAAGGAATGGATGGATGTGGATAACATGCAGGCAGAGGAGATTAGTTTGGATCAATGCTGTGGCTGGTGTGGACATTGTGGTCTGAAAGGCCTGTTCCTGTGCTGCTCTTGCAGCTTCCTATGCAACCCCATCTCCTCAGATGGGTTCAACAACTCTGCAGCCGATATAAAAATCCTACGGCCATCTTATAGCAAAACCAAACGTTAACAAAAAGCACTTACACTGGAATGCTACAGGCTAGTTCCCTGCTTGTCTTTCAAAGATGGCGTCCAAGCCAGGCAACTATGTCCTTGGCCCAGAAGAGGATTTGTAATTGTTTATTACAATCGCTCCATTCTTTTAAATCTCTACACCAACAGCAGCATGTCTCAGTCAAACTATGTTTAGTTTAGTTTAGAGATACAGCACGGAAACAGGCCCTTCGGCCCACCGGGTCAATAGACAATAGGTGCAGGAGTAGGCCATTCGGCCCTTCCAGCCAGCACCGCCATTCTATGTGATCATGGCTGATCATCCCCAATCAGTACCTCATTCCTTGTCCTTCTCCCCATAATCCCGACTCCGCAATCTTTAAGAGCCCTATCTAGCTCTCTCTTGAAAGTATCCAGAGAACCGGCCTCCACCTCCCTCTGGGGCAGAGAATTCCAGACTCACAACTCTCTGTGAGAAAAAGTGTTTCCTCGTCTCCGTTCTTATTCTTAAACTGTGGCCCCTGGTTCTGGACTCCCCCAACATGTTTCCTGCCTCTAGCGTGTCCACGTTGGAGGCAAGAAACATGTTCCCGATGTTGGGGGGAGTCCAGCACCATTGTCTATTGAGGGATTGTCTATTGGGATTGCGGCCCGCAAAGTCGGCCACGGGATCGGATCTGCCATTTCCAGCCGGGCCGGAGTTCCACATTCCCAGCTGCAGGAGGGCAAACTCGACCCGCAGATCGGCACGGGGGTCCCGATGAGGTGGTGATCGGCCACCTCGCCCGGCCTAGGCGCCACATTTCCAGGAGGATTTCCGTGGGGGATTTCAAGTGCGCTCTTGTAATTTGGTCTGGATTAGAGGTGCTGGACTATCAGTTGCTGGAAAATTGGTGATGGAACTGTACTGCCCAGGATCAGTGACTCCACTTGGAGCGCAGGAGGATGAGGGGTGATCTTAAAGAGGTGTATAAAGTCATAGGAGGAATAGATAGGGTAAACAGACAGTCTTTCACCCAGAGTAAGGGAATCAAGAACCAGAATGCACAGGTTCAAGGTGAGAGGACAAAAGGTTAATAGGAACTTGAGGGTCATGCATTAAGTGCTGGATCTATGGAAGGACTTGACAGAGGGTGGCAGGGTGACACAGCAGTAGAGTTGCTGCCTCACAGCGCCAGAGATCCGGATCCAATCCTGCTTGTATGTTCTCTGTGGGTTTTCTCCGGTTTCTTCCCACACTCCAAAAGACGCGCAGGCTTGTTGGGTGATTGGCTTCTGTAACATTGTAAATTGTCCCCAGTGTGCAGGATAATGTTAGTGTACGGGGAGATCGCTGGTCGGCACGGACTCGCCGTAAGGCCTGTTTCCACGCTGTGTCCCCAAAGTCACATCTAAAGGAGGTAGTTGAGGCAGGTTCTATCACAACGTATAAAAGGCATTTGGAGAGGTACATGGATAGCAAAGGGTTATGGGGATGTGGGCCAAACAGGACTAGTGTAGACGGGGCATGTTGGTCGGCATGGATGAGTCGGACAGAAACCACGACTCTCGGCACTTCATTGCACAAAGCGAAGGTTTATTCATTCAACAAACAGCAATCATCAGGACATCCAGTTGAACCCAGGCAGTGGGAGGACAAGCAACATGTAATACTCCTCCACACAACAATATTCTAGTTCACATCCCCAAATGCAGTGCAAATTTCCTCATAACTGTTGTCCAGTTTTATAGCGAGGACTTGAGTTAACAGACACCAATATTGATGTACACTCAACAGTAACAATATCAAGGTACATTTGGTCATTAATCAATGATTTGCACACATTTAATTATTAAAGTCCCATAAAAGAGAGAAACTTGTTAAGAAAATACCTGTCCCTGCTTTAATTTAAACTACTTTGTAGTATGAGGTAACATGGTGATGCCAGTTGTGAATGCAGCTGTGAACATCACTGTGACAATTTGAGGGGTCCTGTCTGATCAGTACTCTTGCTGAAAAACATTCGATGCTGAAAGTCTGAAGCCAAGAGTGTCAAAATCCTCTTGTTAGGCAGCATGCGTTGAGATCATTGCCTCACCACCAATGCTGCCAATTCCCTTTTCAAAAGCACGCTGGTTTACAAAGTTTGCACAGAAGAACGTATTCACTGGCACAAGAGCAAGGTAATTGAACGAACGGCGTGTGATCCAGTGTCTTGGGGCTCAGTCTAGCCTGCAGTGCGGTTGTTCAAACTCTCTGCACAATGGGACAATCACAATTGGTCAAAGAACCAGGAACCAAAATAAGGCCGCTGCAAGATGACTGCTTTCCATAGCCCTCTGAGAGGGATGGGTGTGGGCGGGCTGGAAAACCAATTGTATCTGCTCTGATGTAGAAACAAAGAATGACAAATGCTCGTTTATACCAGATATAGACACAAATTGCTGGAGTAACTCAGCAGGTCAGGCAGCATCTCTGGAGAATATGGACACAGAGTGCTGGAGTAACTCAGCGGGCCAGGCAGTATCTTTAGAGAACATGGACACAGAGTGCTGGAGTAACTCAGCGGGACAGGCAGCACCTCTGGAGAACAAGGATGGGTGACGTTTCGGGTCGAGACCCTTCTTCAGACCCGACCAAAAACGTCACCGATCTACATTCTCCAGAGAAGCTGCCTGACCCGCTGAGTTACTCCAGCACTTTGTGTCCATGTTTTCCAGAGATGTGTCTATATCTGGTATAAACTAGCATTTGCCATTCTTTGTTTCTACATCAGAGCCATACCCCCATTGGGAAATCCCGTCTCATCTGGCAAGGATTAGACTGGTTGCCAGAGTACAAAGACAGGGGTATCGGACTTTGACTACACAAAGGTAATCTGGACTCCAGCCCCCAGTCCCAGACGTGATGAGGAACAAGCAACAATTCCACGGACGTATCTGGACTGGACGATTAACGTCCCAAAGAACAAATGTCCAAGTGGACGGTGGTCCCGAAGGGTTACAAAGACGACAAAGGAGGGCACGGATCTCCCTGCGATGTGTCAGGAGGTTGTGGGAAGAGGAGGGTTGGAGCAGCAGGCACTCCCTGATGCTGCAGAGGTGTCGGCGGTTGTCAGCGTGTACCCTCAGCTGGGCACCCTCAGGGCGGTGGCGCATACTGTTCCAGCAGTGCCACGTGGCAGGTGTTACACACACACACCGGCTGCAGGGAGGAGGGCAGGGGCAGCGTGTTGGCTGCACAACCAGCGCAGAAGATGCCCCCACAGTTGCTGCACTGCTTCTGCAAGAGAAAGGACACCACAGTGTCACACAACACCGACCAACTACACAACGACCAACATGCCTGCCGCAGCCACACTCGTCCCACCTGCCCAACTTTCACCCATATCCCCCCAGACCTGTCCTATCCCTGTACCTGCCCAAGTTTCTCTTAAATGTTGTTATAGTCCCTGCCTCAACTACCTCCTCCGCCCGCTCGTTCCATACACCCACCACCCTCTGTGCGGAAAAGTACCTATTAACTAGTCAGTCACACAGCACGGAAACAGGCCCTTCGGCCCAACTTGCCCATGCCTACTAACATGTCCCATCCACACTAGTCCCACCTGTCCATGTTTGGCCCATATCCCTCTACACCTTCTCTATCCATGTACCTGTCCAAGTGTCTTTTAAGCATTGCATACCTCCTCCGGCAGCTCGTTCCATACACCCTCTGTGTGAATAAATTGCCCCTCAGGTTTAAGGTGGGAGAGGAAAGATTTAATAGGAATCTATGTCATGTCTTATGGTTCTTGATTCCCCAGGTAAAAGACTGTGCATTCACCCTCATGATTTTATACACCTCTATAAGATCACCCCTCAGCCTCCAGCGCTCCAAGGAATAGAGTCTTAGTCTGCCAAACCACTCTCACAAGTCCAGGCAACCTCCTTGTAAATCTTCTCTGCACTTTTTCCAGAATGACATCCTCCCTACAGTAGGGAGACCAGAACTAAACACGAGACTCCAAATGCAGCCTCATCAATGTCTTGCACAACCGTAACATAACACCCAACTTCTACCCTCAATGGTAGACACAAAATGCTGGGGAAACTCAGTGGTTCTCGACCCAAAACGTCACCAATTCCTTCTCTCCATAGATGCTGCCTCACCCGCTGAGTTTCCCCAGCATTTTGTGTCTACCTTCAATTTTACCAGCATCTGCAGTTCCTTCTATCCTCAATGCTCTGAGGGATGGAGGCCAACGTAACAAAAGCCTTCGTGACCACCCTATCTACCTGTGACGCCACTTCCAGGAAACTCTGTCGCCGAAAGGGTTTACATCCAGGAAAAAACTATGGGGACTGCTCGGGAGTGGAGTTTGGTGATAACTGTTGCTCGGCGCCACTATAGCCAAACACACACGAGGTGTGATGGCAGACGGATGTTAGACAGTACACTAACTTCTCAACAATCATCAGGCTTAGTATAAACACTACACAAAACAAACAAAACTACCAATTATTAAGTGCAGTACGGTAGAGTTGCTGCCTCACAGCGCCAGAGACTTGCGTTCCATCCTGTCTGTACAGTTTGCACGTTCTCCCTGTGACCCCGTGGGTTTTCTCCGGGTGCTCCGGTTTCCCCTCTCTTCCGAGAGACGTGCAGGTTTGTAGGTTAATTGGCTTCTGTAAATTGTCCCTAGTATGTAGGATATTGTTAGGGTACGGGGTGATCGATGGTCGGTGTGAACTCGATGGGCCGAAGGGCCTGTTTCCACACTGTATCTTTAAAGTCTAAAACTATCGGGTTGCACTAGGAAATTCAAGTATTTTTACTCTTGTATTCGGGTTATTAATGGATTACATTTTTAGTTTAAGTCTACAGTTTAGTTACAGTTACAGTTTAGTTTAGTCGGAAATTTTGTAAATTATAAGGCAACGTTGTGGGGTGGGTCAGTGGTAGAGTTGCTGCCTTACAATAGCTTAAGTCTTGTGTTCCATCCTGAGTACGGGTGCTGCCTGTGTGGAGCTTGCACGTTCTCCCTGTGACCGTGTGGGTTTTCTCCGGGTGCTCCAGTTTCCTCCCACACTCAGAAGACCTGCATGTTTGTGGGTTAATTGGCTTCTGTAAATTATCCCTAGTGTGTAGGGATAACAATTTACAATTAAACCAAGCCAATTAACCTACAAACCTGTATGTCTTTGCAGTGTGGGTGGAAACTGGAGCACCCGGAGAAAACCCACACGGTCACAGGGAGAACATGCAAACTCCATACAAGCAGCACCCGTAGTCAGGATGGAACCCGGGTCTCTGGTGCTGTGAGGCAGCAGCTCTACCGCTGCACCACTGTAACCACCCTGGTAAACTGCTAAAAGTAAGCTCCCGGCAGGGTTGTGGGTGGTAAATCACTGCGGTACCTTGGGTTTGGTTAACGAGGCTGCCTCTTGACAGAGTTTGCAAATGACATTCTCCTCCCTCGTCTGCACGAAGTCATCAGGTACCTGTGAGAAGCAGTGTGCGTGTTAGACACTCCAGCTAATGATCAGAGTGTGTTAGACACTCCAGCTAATGACCAGAGCCAGACAGCACAGAAACGCCCCCTTCAGCCCAACTCCCTGTCGACCAACTCAGGCCGTGCTGCAGTCACACGGCGTGGAAACAGGCCCTTCGGCCCAACTCACACATGCCAACCCAAATGCCCCATCTACGCCAGTCCCACCTGCCCGCATTTGGCCCAAATCCCTCTGTATCATTCCTATCCAGGTACCTGTTACAAATATCTTTTAAATGTGTTGGAGGAACTCAGCGGGACAGGCAACCTGTGCAGGGAGGGACAGGCGATGTTTCAGATCGGAGCCGGTCTGAAGAAGGGTCCCGAGACCTCAACTACTCCCACCTGCCTGCGTTTGGCCCATGTCCCTCTAAAGCCCTATCCATGTACCTGTCTTTTAAATGATGTGATAGTCCCTGGCTCCACCAGCAGCTTGTTCCATACACCTATGTGAAAAGGTTGCTGCTCAGGTTTCTATTAAATCTCTCTCCTCTCACTTTAACCCCATGTCCTCCTACCCTGTGTGTGTGTGATATTGAAAATATAAAATAAACTACTTACAGTCTCTGCCTCTGTTCCTGAATTTGACCTGAGAATATGCAAAAAAAAACAACTTTATACAACAGAATTTGGGAGGTCATGTTACAGTTTTATAAGAAAGAACTGCAGATGCTGATTTAAACTGAAGGTAGACACAAAATGCTGGAGTAACTCAGCGGGTGAGGCAGCATCTCTGGAGAGAAGGAATAGGGGACGTTTCGGCTCGAGACCATTCTGCACTGAAGAAGCGTCGCCCATTCCTTCTCTCCAGAGATGCTGCCTTACCCGCTGAGTTACTCCAGCATTTTGTGTCTACCTTACAGTTGTATAATACATTGGTGAGGTCACATGTAGAGGTTTTGTGTTTAGTTTTGGTAACCATGTTATAGGAAAGATGTTGTCAAGCTGGAAGGGGTACAGAGAGGATTTACAAGGATGTTGCCGGGACTCGAGGGTCTGACCTAACTTTTAAAAGGTAACTCTTTATTTTACACAAAGGGTGGTGGGTGTATAGAACGAGCTGCCGGAGGAGGTAGTTGAGGCTGGAACTATTGCAATGTTTAAGAACCATTTAAACAGGTACCTGGATAGGACAGGTTTGGAGGGATATGGGCCAAAGGCAGGCAGGTGGGACTAGAGTAGATGGGACATGTTGTGCCGAAGGGTCTGTTTCCATGCTGTATCAACTAATGAAATAGCTTGTGGGGGGGGGGGGGGGGGGGGGGAAATGATAAGGGTGACAAGAGGGCAAGGAAGAGGCAGTGGTGCAGCGGGTAGTGCAGCTGCCTTATAGCGCCAGAGGCCAGACTTCAATCCTGACCTCGGGTGCCGTCTGTGTGAAAAAGTGTCGCCTCAGGTTCCTATCTTCCAGATCTTTCCCCTCTCACTTTAAACCTATGTTTCTTGATTCCCCAACTCTGGGTAAAAGACTGGGCATTCACCTTATCCACCTCCACAAGTTCACCCCTCATCCTCCTGCGCTCCAAGGAATAGAATCCCAGCCTGCTCAACCTGTCCCTATAGCTCAGGCACTCGAGTCCTGGCAACATTCTTGCAAATCTTCTCCACACCCTTTCCAGTTTGGCAACATCTTTCTTATAACATTTATTTCAAGAGGGCTTGAATATAAAAACAGGGAAGTAATGTTGAGGCTCTAAAAGGCGCTGGTGAGGCTGCATTTGGAATATTGTGAGCAATTTTGGGCACCATATCTGAGGAAGGATATGCTGGCTATGTAGAGGGTCCAGAGGAGGGTTACAAGAATGATCCCAGGAATGAGTAGGTTAACATATGATGAGCGTTTGTCGGCACTGGGCCTGTACTTGCTGGAGTTAAGAAGAATGAGGGGGGGGGGGACCTCATTGAAACATACAGAAAAGTGAAAGGATTGGATATAGTGGATGTTGAGAGGTTGTTTCCACTAGTGGGAGAGCCTAGGACTAGAGGGCACAGCCTCAGAATTAATGGACGTTCTTTGAGGAAGGAGATGAGGAGAAATTTCTTTAGTCAGAGGGTGGTGAATCTGTGGAATTCTTTGCCACAGAAGGCAGCGGAGACCAAGTCAGAAGATATTTTTAAGGCAGAGATAGATAGATTCTTGATTAGTTCGGGTGTCAGGGGTTATGGGAAGAAGACAGGAGAATGGAGTTAGGAGGGTGAGATAGATCGGCCATGATTGAATGGCGGAGTAAACTTGATGGGCCGAATGGCCTAATTCTACTCCTATCACCTATGACCTTATGCGCAGGGTGACCAAAACTGCAGAGTGGGTTTGTGTTTTGCTCATCAATCTGAGAGTTCAGGATGAACACTGAATTACCTGCGCATTGTGTGGGAGCCATTGGGAACTCGGCCCTCCTTGGCCTGGCATAGCCGGTGATTCTCTTTCCGAAGCTCCTCCAGTTCCTGTAACGTTACCACAAAGATTCTGTTCAGCAACTTGAACGCCCAGGAGCGAAGAAGACTGCAAAAAGTGGTGAACACTGCCCAGTCCATCACGTGTACTGACCTCCCACCATCAAAGGTCCATCACCGACTCTGACCTCCCCACCATCGAAAGGATCTACAGGAGTCACTGCCTCAAAAAGGCAGCCACGTCATCAGTGACCCACACCATCCTGGCCACACACTCATTTCACCCCTGCCATCGGGAAGAGGTACAGGAGCCTGAAAACTGTAACGTCCAGGTTCAGGAACAGCTTCTTCCCTACAGCCATCAGGCTATTAAACACGACAACAAATAAACTCTGAACTACAATAGACTATTCTTACACGAGTATTGTTTGTTTATTTTTTGTGTGTGTGTGTGTGTGTATATATATATATATATATTTTTAAATATATCTATATATATATATAATCTGAACGTTGTTTCTCGTTTATTATATTGTTTACAGTGTGCTATGTTGACATATTCTGTTGTGCTGCTACAAGTAAGAATTTTATTGTCTGTCTCTGACATAATGACAATAAAACACTCTTGACTCTTGAAGATTCCCCACACCCAGGGCTCGAAATTAACGGTTGCCCGGGTGCCAATGGCCACCAAAATCCCGCTGGGCAACCTAAAAGCCATGTCATTTTGCCCGGCACAGCCCCCCTCTCTGTCTCTCTCTCTGTCATTCTCCGTCTCCGCCCGCCATCCATGTCAGAGCCGCCGAGTTTCCCCTCTCCGGCCGCTCCTCATCCGCCAGCACGGCCGGCCGCCTTGCACATGCGCCCTGCCCCGGCCTGCACATCCTCCGCCTGCACATGCGCACAACCACGGCCAGCACATCATCCAGAGCCCCGACCACAGGGGGGGGAAATTACACCCGCCAATCGGCTGCGGAAGTCCCGTTGAGGTCGAGACCCGGTCTAGGCGCCACATTTTTGGGGGGGACTTCCGGGTGGGATGTTAAGGGCACTCTCATAATTTTGTCCGGATTAAAGAAGGTGGTGGTCAGCGACTGCCAAGTTTAACTCATGTGGATCATGCATTGTAAGGTTTATATGTTGAATCAATTGCATTGTTCATTGTATGAGATCAGCAATACGGATCCTGCATTCAGATAGAGCTGGCTCTGTTTGACATTCATTTATATCCATGATCAGCAGCTTTATATACTTTATAAATGAACACATGCTCAAGATTATCCATTAGTGTCTTGGTTCTAACGTTCAAGCAATTTGTTGCAGCAGCCCATTTATTCAAATTGTCTAGTGTATGAAACTGCTTTACTAAAATCAGTGGTGAAAATACTGCCATGGTGGGCTTTTGCAGTGTGATCTTTTTAATTTGTGGCCATATCGTGGGTTTAATATTGGTCAGGATTAAGTAACTAGTTTTGTCTTTGGCTAAATTCAAGCTTTATAAAGCACTGGCTATTAACCTGTAGGCAGGAACTGCAGAGGCTGGTTTAAACCGAAGATAGACACAAGAAGCTGGAGTAACTCAGCGGGACAGGCAGCATCTCGGTAGAAGGAAAGCGTGACCAGCCTGAAGAAGGGTCTCGACCCGAAACGTCACCCGTTCCTTCTCTCCCGAGATGCTGCCTGTCCCGCTGAGTTACTCCAGCTTTCTGTGTCTAGCTTCTGGATATTAACCTGTTATTCTGGTATTATCCCACCATTCTGTGATGGGAATAAATCTTTAGCTTGGAGCTCAGCTCTCTACCGTTCTTGAATCGGGGTAGATTTTAATTGCTGGGTGAAACCGCATTTTGGACTCTGTAGTCCAGTATCAGCTGTCGTGGAATTTAAAAGTTAAATATTTAAACCGAGAAAATAATGGAAGAATAAGGATTTAGTGCATGGCAACAGTGGATTTTAATTACCACAGAAAACTACTTCTTGCACTTTTCTCAGTAGAGGTTATTTACTTATCCAATCCTTGACTTCTATCCTTGTCTACAGGTCTCGACCCGAAGCATCACATATTCCTTCGCTCCATGGATGCTGCCTCACCCGCTGAGTCTCTCCAGCATTTTTGTCTACCACAACAGATAATCCTCTGACATTTTTGCCACCTCCAATGGGATCCCACCACTGGCCACATATTCCCAGCCTGCTCAACCTCTCCCTATAGCTCACACCCTCTAGTCCTGGCATCTTCACTACACCCTTTCCAGCTTGACATCTTTCCTATGACATGGTGTCTAGAACTGAACACAATACTCTAAATGCGGCCTCACCAATGTCTTATACAACTGCAACACGACCTCCCAAGTTAAATTGTTATTTACGAGTAGACAACCTGTTGCCTCTCACTGCCCCAGCCCCAGGGTTAGCTGAGTTACAGTCGAGTAAACCTGGAGGTGATCCAGTTTGCTGACTCACCCTCCGGATGTCCGTCGTCTCCGGTAGTCCGCTCCCCGCTCGCGTCTCTGATCCGCTTTCCCCAGGGCAGCCGAGCTGCCCACCTGCTCTCTGCCGCTTTAAACATGCATGCAACTCGGCACTGGGGAGAGAACGAGAGGGGGTCAGACCCAGCCCTGCCCACACACATGCACGCACGCACTACCCATCCGTACGCAGCACACGTGCACAAGATCATGAGAGGAACCGATCACGGAGACCAAGAGTAGGGGAATCGAGGACCAGAGGACATGGGTTCAAGGCGAAGGGGAAACGATTTAATAGGATTCTGAGGGGTAACATTTTCACACAAAGGGTGGATGCCAGAGGAGGTAGTTGAGGCAGGGATTATCCCAACATTTAAGAAACAGTTAGACAGGTATATGGATAGGACAGGTTTGGAGAGATATGGACCAAACGCAGGCAGGTGGGACTAGTGTAGCTGGGACATGTTGGCCGGTGTGGGCAAGTTGGGCTGAAGGGCCTGTTTCCACACTGTATGACTCTAAACTCACAAACATGATGCTTTGCCAGCTGTCTCAGGGAGGTCAGTCACACAGCACGGGATCAGGCCCTTCAGCCCAACATGTCCATACTAATCAACATGCCCCATCTACACTAGTCCCACCTGCCCATGTTTGGTCCATATCCCTCTAAACATGTCCTATCCACATACCTGTCCAAATGTATTTTAAATGTTGTTATAGTCCCAGTCTCAACTACCTCCTCTGGCAGCTCGTTCCATACACCCACCATGTAAAAGTTGCCCCTCGGTATCCTATTAAATCTTCCTCCTCTCACCTTAAACCTATGTCCTCTGTTTCTTGATTACCCTACTCTGGACAAAAGACTCTGTGCATCTACCCGATCTATTCCCGTCATGAATTTACACACCTCTATAACATCACCCCTCAGCCTCCTGTGCTTCAAGGGATAGAGACCCAGCCTGAAAGAGGATCTAGTATCATCTAATAGAGGCACAGAACAGAGACCAGTAAGCACAGGGAGAGGTCCTTTGGCCCACATGTGCAAGGTGGGTTGATGGGACTGTTTCTGTGCTGCATCTCTATGACTCTGACCTGACGCTAGCTGTCTCCCACCACTGCCTCTTCAGGAGTTCCACCTCTCCTTCCAGACCTGACGCTAACTGTTTCTCAGCAGATGCCAAATACAGAAACAAGGAACTGCAGATGCTGGTTTATACCAATGATAGACACAGAGTGCTGGAGTAACTCAGCGGGTCAGGCAGTATCTGTGGAGAACATGGACACAGAGTGCTGGAGTAACTCAGCGGGTCAGGCAGTATCTGTGGAGAACATGGACACAGAGTGCTGGAGTAACTCAGTGAACTGTCCCAACACAGCCTCCCCCCGCCCTCCCCATCCCCCCACATTACTGCAAACTCCTACCCCACAACAAACCCCAGACCCTGAACACCTGTTTCATAGAACCTATTGCACTGAGGGCAGCACGGTGGCGCAGCGGTGGAGTTGCTGCATCACAGCGCCAGAGACCCGGGTTCCATCCTGACAACGCTGTCTGTACAGAGTTTGTACGTTCTCCCCATGACTTGCACATGTTTTCTCCAGATGGTCCAGTTTCCTCCCACAACCCCAAAGACGTGCGGGTTTGTAGGTTAATTGGCTTCTGTAAATTGTCCCTAGTGCTTGTAGGATGGTGCCAGTGTACGGAAGGTCGGCGCGGACTCGGTGGGCTTAAGAGCTTGTTTCAACGCTGTTTCTCGAAAGTCTAAAGCACCCATTTTTTCCCTCCCCCTATGCCTACCATTTGCCTAACATAACCCCCTCACCCGAATCCACCTATTACCCATCAGATTTTGCCCTGCCCCTCCTATCTTCCAGATTTCTTGCCCCCTTCTCGTTCATATAATCAGTGAAGGGTCCCGAGCCAAGACGACACCTATCCATTTTCTCCAGAGATTGACAAAAGAAGCTGGAGTAGTTCAGCACGTCAGGCAGTTTCTCTGGAAAAATATAATAGGTGTCAAGACCCTTCTTCAGACTGCTGTCCAGTTCTCCAGAGATGCTGCCTGACCTGCTGAGTTACTCCGGTACTTTGTGTCCCTTTCCTTGTAAACTGGCATCTGCAGTTCATGTCATAGGAGCAGAATTAGGCCATTCAGCCCATCGAGTCGACTCTTCCATCCAATCATGTTTCTAATGGAAGGACGTTGAGAAACCCTGTCGCAGAGAGGAGGGAGCTGTTCCCGGGGTCTGAGCCTGCTCTCCCCTCCTCCAGGACTGAACACCAACCCTCACCTACCTGCCCCCCCACCCCCCTCAACCACCTGCCCCCCCCCCACACACACCTGCCCCCCTCACCCACATGACCCCCCACCCCCTCACCCTCCTGCCCCCCCCCACACACACCTGCCCCCTCACCCACCTGCCCCCCCACCCCCTCACCCACCTGCCCCCCCACCCCCCTGCCTCCCCAAACCCGCTCCCCGTCACCTACCGCTGCCTCTTCAGGAGTTCCATCTCTCCTTCCAGGCCGACGATCTTCTCCCCAAAGTCCTGCTTAAAGAGCCTGTTGTCCATCTCGGCCGAGCGACGGCCCTCCTGCTCCCGCCACAGTCTGGAGGGTGGGGGGGCAGATGGGGGGGGTGAAACCGGCACACACGGGGTCACAGGGTCATGGGGGGACCGGCAAACACAGGGTCATGTGGTCAAGGGGGAACCAGCACACACAAGGTCACGGGGTCATGGGGGGACTGGCACACACAGGGTCATGGGGAAACCGGCACAGAAACTGGAACAGCAATGGCAGGAATTTCTGGGAATAATCTGGAAGATGCAGGATCTTTCCATTCCATAGAGGAAGAAAGATTCTAGGGGGAGAAAGAGTCGACCGGGGCTGACAAGGGAAGTCAAGTACGGTATAAAACGAAAAGAAAAGGCGTATAACATTGCAAAGATGAGCGGGAGGCCAGAGGATTGGGAAGATTTTAAAGAACAACAGAAGGTAACTAAAAAGGCAATACGGGGAGAAAAGATGAAATATGAAGGTAAGCTAGCCAATAATATAAAAGAGGAAAGCAAGAGTTCCTGCAGTTATATAAAGAGCAAGTAAGAGGCAAGAGTGGACGTTGGACCACTGGAGATTGATGTAGGAGAAGTGATAATGGGGAATAAAGAAATGGCAGAGGAGCTGAATAACTTTTTTGCATCAGTCTTCACAGCGGCAGACACCAGCAACGTGCCTGAAATTCAAGAGTCAGGGGTGGAAGTTAGTGGAGTGGCGATTACCAGGGAAGCTGAAAGGGCTGAAGGTGGATAAGTCACCTGGGCCGGATGGACAGCACCCTAGGGTTCTGAAAGAGGTGGCTTTAGAGATTGTGGAGGCACTGACTGTGATATTTCAAGAATCACTAGTCAGGAATGGTCCCAGATGACTGGAAAATTGCCAATATTACCCCGCTGCACAAGAAGGGAGCAAAGCAGAATAGTGGGAACTATAGGTACACAAAATTGCTGGGGAAACTCAGCGGGTGCAGCAGCATCTATGGAGCGAAGGAAATAGGCGACGTTTCGGGCCGAAACCCTTCTTCAGACTCACTTCAGACAGTGGGAACTATAGGCCAGTTAGTCGGACTTCAGTGGTTGGTAAGATTTTAGAGCCCATTATAAAGGATGAGGTTACGGAGTTCACGATAAAATAGGCCAAAGTCAGCATGGCTTTGTGAAGGGGAGATCTCGCCTGACAAATTTGCTGGAATTTTTTAAAGAAGTAAATAGCAGGACAGACAAAGGAGAGTCAGTAGATGGCGTATACCTAGATTTTCAGAAAGCCTTTGATAAGGTCCCACAAGTGAGGCTGCTAAGGAAGATGAGAGCCCATGGTATCAGAGGGCAGATACTAGCATGGATAGCAGGTTGGCTGGATGGCAGAAGGCAAAGAGTTGCAATAAAGGGGGCTTTTTCTGCTTGGCTGCCAGTGACTAGTGGAGTTCTGCAGGGCTCGGTGCTGGGACCGCTGCTCTTCACGTTGTATATTAATGATTTGGACGAGGGGATTGAAGGCTTTGTGGCCAAGTTTACGGATGATACGAAAATAGGTGGAGAGGCAGGTAGTGTAGAGAAAGCAGGGACTCTGCAGAAGGACTTGACAGGTCGGGAGAGTGGGCAGAGAAGTGGCAGATGGAATATAGTGTAGCAAAGTGTGGAGTCATACATTTGGGTAGTAGGAATAAAGGCGTAGACTATTTTCTAAATGGGGAGAGAATCCAGAAATCAGAGGTGCAAAGGGACTTGGGAGTGCTGGTGCAGTATTGACAAAAGGTTAATCTGCAAGTCGAATCAGTAGTAAAGAACGCAAACTCAATGCCAGCATTTATTTTGAGAGGGCTTCCATATAAAAACAGGGATGTAATGCTGAGGCTCCATAAGGCGCTGGTCAGGCCGCATTTGGAATATTGTGAGCCATTTTGGACACCATTTTTGAGGAAAGATGTGCTGGCTCTGGAGAGGGTCCAGAGGAGGTTTACAAGAATGATCCCAGGTATGAGTGGGTTAACATACGATGAGTGTTTGACGGCACTGGGCCTGTACTCGCCGGAGTTTAGAAGAATGAGGGGGGAGTACGGGTGATTAGTACGGGTGTCAAGGGTTATGGGAAGGCAAGAGAATGTCGTTAGGAGGGAGAGATAGATCAGCCATGATTGAATGAGAGAGTAGACTTGATGGGCCGAATGGCCTAATTCTACTCCTCTCCCTTATGATACACACAGGGTCACGGGGTGAAACCAGACAGGGTCACGGGAGATTGGGAGGGGGGGGGGGGGATGTCAAGAGCAGTGGGGGGTGGGGTCAAAGGGGGGTGTAGGGGGTATCAACAAGGTTATAGTGGGGGAGGGGTCCAAAGGCATGGGCAAGGGGAGGGGGAGATTAGGGCAAAGGGGAGAAGGGGGGGGGAGACTAACAACAAGTGCACAACTCAACAGGGGCAGGGAGGGGGGGAGATCAGGGTGGGAGGGGGAGAGATCGGAGTGGGGGGGAGGGGCGGGTCGGAGATCAACTAAACAACAAGACACAGAACACATCGATGGCCCAAACCAACCACCCACATATTGAAACCGTCAGCAGCTTGTTGAAAAACGGGGATCTGGTTTTCTGTGCAAGAGTTTTATTTTTGATCTAACACTACACAGTTCACAATATTGAATGGTTAATTTCATAAAATGTTTTATTTATTTTCATTTTCGACACCTTTTCTCCCAGCCCCGCCTTGCACTGCAACAAACTCCAAGATCTGCCCGTTAAGCCGTACACTCTGAATGAAATATCCCTGTGGACAGCACAGGGCAAGTCCCTGCCGTGTCTGCTCCAGGTGTTCCGAGTCAGCTCACCGCTCCTTCCGTTCAGAACCCAAACCCTTCACCCCCTCTCCCTCCACACCCGTGACTAACCCCACACAAGCCGCCTGCTTACGAACTGGGGTAGACTGTGGCAGCAGCCCCCGATAGGTCAATATGAGCGGGTCACAATACTGCAGGGAATAATGCCACATTTCACACAACTCTTTGTGCACAGAAATGCCCAGGAAAGCACTCGGGATAGCGGGACTTGAACAGAGAGCAACGTCTGCAAACACAGGACAGTCCAGCACAGGAACAGGCCCTTCGGCCCTCAGCTTCTGTGCCAAACGTGATACCAAGACCAACTTTTATCTGCCAGCACAGAACCCCCATTCCTCCACATCCCTGCACCAATCCAAAATGCATCCTAAACGCCACTATCCCACAGTTTTTCAAACTTTAGCACGTCAGATCCGCAGTGTTTGCTATCAAATGCAGATTTCTGGAAGGGTAAACCAATCAATGCTAATCACTAAAGACACAGAGTGCTGGAGTAACTCAGCGGGTCAGGCAGGATCTTTGGAGAACATGGACACAGAGTTCTGGAGTAACTCAGCGGGTCAGGCAGCATCTCTGGAGAATAGGATTAGGTGAAGTTTCGAGTCGAGACCCTTCTTCAGTCTGAGGATCAGGCACTGAATTTGTGTCTATCTTCAGTTTGAACCAGCATCTGCAGTTCCTTCCTACTGCCCCTGACTTTCAGTCCAAAGAAGGGTCTCAACCCAAAACATCACCAATTCCTTCTCTCCAGAGATGCTGCCTGTCCCGTTGAATTGCTCCAGCACTTTGTGCCTATTTTTGGCTTATATCAGCATCTGCAGTTCGTTCCTGCACATTTCCACTGCACACACCCTTGTTATCCGGAGTTAATCCTATCATCCTGACTCCTGTAATATTTTCTCAAACGTATCAAACTGCTCAAGGTGACCCAGCCTGAATCTACTTTCACACCAGCTGGTTTAAGCAAGCAAAACAGACCAGAACCAGTTGAGATCATGAGCTCATGAGGGTCAGACCCCACTCTCCCCTGAAGGAGTGAGAGAGAGAGAGAGAGAGAGAGCGAGAGCGAGAGAGAGAGAGAGAGAGAGAGAGAGAGAGAGAGAGAGATAGAGAGAGAAACCATGGAAACCGTGGCAGAAAGGACCATACGAGAAACATGAATTATTCAAATATCATAGAAATAAATAAAAAATCAACTTCTGTAGCTGACTTGTAGCTACTTGGGGAAAATAAAGCCACATGCTCCACTGCAAACTGTAACCACAACTTTGAAGGCTTTGCGGAGGGTGAGAAGCTAGGCCAGACGGAAACAGGCCGCTCCACGCCTACTGTCTGTGCATCAGTTTCCCAGCGGCTAGGTTTAGATTCCTAGCCTGTTTCACCAAGTCACTCTCACTTTTGGTTAGGAGCAGCAGGCGGGCGGCAGAGTCAGGAGAGGGAGGCAGGCAGGCAGACGGAGATGTCGACAGGTCCGCACAGCACGTAACATGGTGGAGACAGGACAGCCAAGGGAGAAGACAGGGAGAGAAAACAGGGAGAAGAGGGGAAGAGCAGTTTTGTTAGCCCGTAATAATGTGCATGCTTCACTACACATCCCTCCCTTCACCTCACAGCAGAGAATTATCCACTAGTAGACACAGGGTGCAGGTAGCACACACACACACACACGCACCCCACACACAGACACGCACCCCACACACACACGCACACACACACACGCACCCCACACAGACACGCACCCCACACACACAGACACGCACCCCACACACACACAGACACGCACCCAACACACACGCACACACACAGACACACACACACAGACACGCACCCCACACACACACCACACACAAACACACACACGCACCCCACACACACGCACACACACACAGACACGCACCCCACACACACACGCACACCACACACACAAACACACCCCACACACACAGGCATGCACACCACACACACACATACAGGCATGCACCCCATACCCCACACACACACACACATGCACACCCCACACACACACACAGGCATGCACACCACACACAGGCATGCACACCACACCACACACACACATACCCCACACACACACACATGCACACCCCACACACACACACAGGCATGCACACAACACAGGCATGCATACCACACCACACACACACACATACCCCACACACACACAGGAATGCACACCACACACACACACTAGCACAGGCATGCACACCACACACACAGAGCATGTACACACACAATATAGACACACACTCCCACATAGACAAGGGCATTCGCATACCACGCGTACACACTCACACACAGAATGTGTGTATGCACACGCGCACAATACACACAGGGCCTGTACGCATGCTCGTGCACAATACAGACACATAGGCAAAATACAGACACATGTGCACACAATAGACACACAGGCATAATAGATACACGCGCAAAATACACACTCACACAAATACCAGCATACGTACAGGCATGGGTGTGCATGAATCACACACACATAACACACACACGGGCTTGTGTAAGCATGCATACACCATACACAAACACGTGTATACACACGAGTGTATACACACGAGTGTACACACACACCCAAGTGTACGCACACACGCCCAAGTGTACACACAATATACACGTGTACACACACACAAAGGGTGCACACACAGTGTACACACAATACATTTGCATATGCAACCACATACAAGACACATGGGGACACATGAGCAACACACACACACACGGGAACATGCATAGGCTTGTGCGCACACACGCAGGCACGTACACACACACACACAACTTTGCAAGTCTATCCATTGTAGGTGAGGTGTTCTCCCCACTACCCCAGGAGCCCATGCCCCCCTCACCCAGCATGGAGACACCTGACACAGCGGAAATGTGTGTGTTAGGTGACCACACTCACACCAGGCGTGTCACACTACACACACAATCGCACACCCCAGCCCCACACTAACTGAGCCGGTGATTTGGTCAGTGTGCACATAACCCACATCTGTGCTGTGACCATCATTTATACATTGCCAATCTCAGAACAATCCAATGTAGTTTAAAGATACAGCATGGAAACAAGCCCTTCAGCCCACCGAGCCCGCGCCAACCATTGCTTACCCGTTCACACTAGTTTTCACTGAATATTGAAAGGCTTGGATAGTGGATGTGGAGAGTCTAGGATCAGAGGGCACAGCTTCAGAATTAAAGGACGTTACTTTAGGAAGGAGATGAGGAGGAATTTCTTGAGTCAGAGGGTGGTGAATCTGTGGAATTCATCTTGGAGGCCATCAGTGGATATTTTTAAGGCAGAGATAGATAGATTCTTGATTAGAACGGGTGTCAGAGGATACGGGGAGAAGGCAGGAGAATAGGGTTAGAAGGGAGAGATAGATCAGCCATGATTGAATGGCGGAGTAGACTTGATGGGGGCGAACGGCCTAATTCTGCTCCTATCACTATGAACTCAGTTCCATGTTATCCCATTTACTCATCCACTGCCCACACACTAGGGACAATTTACAGAAGTCAATTAACCCACAAACCTGCACGTCTTTGGGATGGGGGGGGGGGGGGAAACGGCAGCACCTGGAGAAAACCCACGCGGTCACAGTGGGAACGTGCAAACTCCACACGTCCAGACACACCAGAGGTCAGGATGGTGCTCGGGTCTCTGGCGCTGTAAGGTAGCAACATTACCGCTGCGCCACCGTGCCGCTCACGTCGTCCGTGAAGGATCAAAACCGAATCAGCCTGGTTTTTTTTAAATTAAAAGGCCCCTGGTGAGAGTTGCATAATGGAGACACCCATGGACAATACAATGATTCCCAATAACGGCCGGACAGGTAGATGCGGAGGTGATTGAGCCTATCATCTCCCCGTCTATCTGTCCCCCTGTCATTGAGAATCAATGTATTTGTCAGTGTAGAGTGGATGTGGAGAGGATGTTTCCACTAGTGGGAGAGTCTAGGACCAGAGGGCACAGCCTCAGAATGAAAGCACGTTGCTTTAGAAAGGAGATGAGGAGGAATTTCTTTAGTCAGAGCGTGGTGAATCTGTGGAATTCTTTGCCACGAGCGGCTGCGGAGGCCAAGTCAGTGGATATTTTTAAGGCAGGGATGATGGATATGGGTGTCAGGGGTTACGGGGAGAAGGCAGGAGAATGGGGTTGAGAGGAAGAGATAGATCAGCCATGATTGAATGGGGGAGTGGACTTATTGGGCTGAATGGCCTGATTCTGCTTCCATGACATGTTGGGGCAACTGCCTCACAGCGCCAGGGACCCGGGTTTGTTCCTGACTACGGCTGCTGTCTGTACAGAGTTTGTACGTTCTCCCTGTGACTGTGTGGGTTTGCTCTCGGTGCTCTGGTTTCCTCCCACACTCCAAAGACGTGCAGCTTAGTAGGTAAATTGGCTTCTGTAAATTGTCCCCAGTGTGTAGGATAGTGGGATGACATAGAACTAGTGTGAAAACAGGTGATGGCTGGTCGGCGTGGACTGAAAGGCCTGTTTCCGTGCGGTACCTGTGAATTACAGAAGCCCCTCACCCTGGGGGGTGGGGTCTGCCCCTCACCTGTGCTCCAGTTGCCGCACAGTGCAGCTCATCTGACTCGCCTTCTCCTCCAGCCGGGCAATGATCTCGTTCTTCTGCCGGATCACGTGGTCCGAGCCCTGCAGGGAGACAGGTGTTGGGACAGCTGCCAGAGACACGGTACCCACACATGCGCGGGCACACGCATGTGCACGCACACGCGCACTCACACACACACACACAGGCATGCGCGGGCACACGCATACACGCACAGCCGCGCACACACCACATGCACACGCGCACACTCATACGTGCACACAAATACATGCACTTACACACAACACACACGCGCACACACTCGCATGCAGACACGCACACACGCGCAAGCACACACGCACGCACTCACACGTGCGCACACATAAATACATGCGCATACACACACTCACATGCACTCACATATGCACACATGCGCAAGCATACGTGCACGCACACAAACACGCACATGCACAAGCACACACACGCACGCACATACGCGCACGCACACAAACACATGCACACCCCACATAAACCAAGAACACACACACGCACACCCACACTCACATACACACACCCAGTTACCCGCAACACACACAGCATCCACACACAGCAACCACACACAAAACCCACACACACCACCACACAGCACCACACCACACAAAAAAAACACACACAAACACACCCGACACACAACACAACACACCACACATAAAACACACCACACACCAAACAAAAACAAACAAACCACACAACAAACCACACCACACCCACCCACACAAAACACCAACAAAAAATACCACACAACAACCACACACACCCCAACAAACACAAAAAACAACACCACAACAACAAACAACAACACCACACACACACCACACGCACCCACCCCACGCACACACCCCACACACACATACCCCCCACACACACGCACCCCACACACACACACACCCATACCCATTCCACACACACAGCTCCCACACACACAGCTCCCACACACACCCCAAGAACAACCACACCCACACAAACATAAACCAAAACAAATGCCCCCACACGCACCTAAACCAGCAATACACCACACACACCCCCCACACACGCACCCCACCCCACACACACCCATACACACACACCCCACATACACACACACACACACCCCACACCCACCCCACAAATACACAACACACACACCGACACACCCCGCAAACACACACAAACCACACCCGCACACACACGCGCACATGCACACACACGCACCCCACACATACACAACACACACACACCACATACACACACCCCACCCCACACAAACACACTCATACCCACACACACATTCATACACACACTCATACACACACACTCGTACACACACACACGCACACACTCATACACAAACACACGCACACACACTCGTACACACACAGCACCCCCACTACACACACAGCACCCTCCTACCCACATTCTGACCACATTTCTCCCTGTGACCGCGTGGGTTTTCTCTGGGAGCTCCAGTTTCCTCCCACACTCCAAAGGCATGCAGGTCTGTACGTTAATCAGCTTCTGTAAATTGTCCTCATTGTGCAGGGAGTGGATGAGAAAGTGGGACAACATAGAACTAGTGTGAACGGGTGATCGCTGGTTGGCTGCAGGGTGTGTTTCCCTGCTGTATCTCGAAACGAAATTATCAGGATTTCTGGAATTCCAGAGAAAACAAGCCAGGTTTGTCTGAAGGGTCACCACCTGAAACACCACCTATCCATGTTCTCCAGAGATGCTGCCTGACCCGCTGAGTTACTCCAGCACTCTGTGTCCATGTTCTCCAGAGATGCTGCCTGACCCGCTGAGTTACTCCAGCACTCTGTGTCTATCTTTGGTATGAACTAGCATCTGCAGTTCCTTTTTATTCCAAGTGTCTAAATAATACCAAAGATGCTGGAGTCAATTATTAAAGATGTAATAACGGCGCATTTGGATAGCAGTAAAAGGATTGGTCCTAGTCAGCATGGATTTATGAAGGGGAAATCCTGCTTGATTAATCTTCTGGAATTTTTTCAGGATGTGGCAAGTAAAATGGATGAAGGAGAGCCAGTGGATGTATTGTATCTGGACTTTCGGAAAGCCTTTGATAAGGTCTCACAGGAGATTAGTAGGCAAAATTAGGGCACATGGTATTGGGGGTAGAGTATTGACATGGATAGAGAATTGGTTGGCAGAGAGGAAATAAGAGTAGGGATAAATAGGTCCCTGTCAGAATGGCAGGCAGTGGCGAGTGGAGTGCCGCAAGGATCGGTGCTGGGACTGCAGCTATTTACAATATATATTAATGATTTAGATGATGCAAAGAGGATGTTAAGAGGTTGCAGGGTGACTTGGACAGGTAGGGTGAGTGGGCAGATGCGTGGCAGATGTAGTATAATGTTGATAAATGTGAGGTTATCCACTTTGGCAGCAAGAACAAGATTTGGCAGATTATTATCTCAATGGTGTCAGATTAGGAAAAAGGGAAGTGTAACGAGACCTGGGTGTCCGTGCACACCAGTCACTGAAAGTAAACATGCAGGTACAGCAGGCAGTGAAGAAAGCTTATGGCATGTTGGCCTTCATAACTAGATGATTTGAGTATAGGAGTAAAGAGGTCCTTCTGCAGTTGTACAGGGCCCTGGTGAGACCACATCTGGAGTATTGTGTGCAGTTTAGGTCTCCTAATTTGAGGAAGAGCATCCTTGTGATTGAGGCAGTGCAGGTTAATCCCCGGGATGATGGGACTGTCATATGAGGAAAGATTGGAAAGACTGGGTTTGTATTCACTGAAGTTTAGAAGCATGAGAGGGGATCTTATAGAAACATATAAAATTATTAAAGGACTGGACAATATAAAATTATAAAAGGACTGGACAAACTAAATGCAGGAAAAACGTTCCCAATGTTGGGGGAGTCCAGAACCAGGGGCCACAGTCTAAGAATAAAGGCGAGGCCATTTAAAACTGAGATGAGGAAAAGCTTTTTCACCCAGAGTTGTGAATTTGTGGAATTCTCTGCCACAGAAGGCAGTGGAGGCCAATTGACTGGATGAATTTAAAAGAGAGTTAGATAGAGCTCTAGGGGCTAGCGGAATCAAGGGATATGGGGAGAAGGCAGGCACGGGTTACTGATTGTGGATGATCAGCCATGATCGCAATGAATGGCGGTGCTGGCTCAAAGGGCTGAATGGCCTCCTCCTGCAACTATTGTCTATGCTTCTATGTTTATGTTTCTAATGCAGGCACTATTTCCTAATATCCTCTGATTAACTAATACATTAACTGACACATTTTCAGTATTGTTTATATAGAGATAGAGTGGAAACAGGCCCTTCAGCCCACCTAGTCCATGCCGACCAGCGATCACCCCGTACACTAGCACTATCCTATACACCAGGGACAATTTACACTTTACCGAAACCAATTAACCTACAGATTAATTCATCTTTGTTCATCTTTGGAGTGTGGGAGGAAACCGGAGCACTCGGAGAAAACCCATGCGGTCACAGGGAGAATGTACAAACTCCATACAGACAGGACCCATAGTCAGGATGGAACCCGAGTCTCTG
This sequence comes from Amblyraja radiata, assembly GCF_010909765.2. NCBI lineage: Eukaryota > Metazoa > Chordata > Chondrichthyes > Rajiformes > Rajidae > Amblyraja > Amblyraja radiata. Next base: position 33,763,448 of record NC_045956.1, on the reverse strand, counting down.
GCGCTGTGAGGCAGCAACTCGACCACTGCGTCACTGTGCTGCCCCAAACTAATACACATTAACTGATATATGTTAATAAATTAACTGACCCATCAACGAAGCCCCTTCAATCCAGGCATCATTGTGATAAACCCCCTCTACTACCTAGTGTTGGTTGCCCTACGTTAGACGCCAGCCCCGTGAGAGGTCCCAGACAGGGAAGAGGGTGGACGATCACTGCAGACGGTGGGACAGATACCCCACCCCTCGGTCTCCCCGCTCCCCCACCCCCCCCCGCCCCTCACACCACCCCCGCCCCTCACCTGGGCCTTCTGGCAGAGCTCGTGGTTGAGAGCCTGCACCTCGTCCACCTGCTGTCGGAAGGTCACCAGTACGTCCTGCTTGTCGCAGATGTCCTTCTCCAGCATCTTCAGGGCCAGCTCCATCTCCTGCTTCATCCCGATCTGCACCTCCATCTCCTTCTCCACGTCCTGGCGGCACATAAACGCAGCCGCTGTCAGCACGTGCCCTTCCCCCCCACGCTGTCTCCTGCAGGCCCCGCTCATCACAACACAACCTTCCCCCATCAACCCCACACATCATCCACCAAACATCACCCGTACAGGCGGCGCAGCGGTGAGCTGCTGCCTCACAGCGCCACAGGCCCGGGATCCATCCTGACTACGGGTGCTGACTCTACGGAGTTTGTATGTTCTCCCCGTGACCGCGTGGGTTTTCTCCAACGATGCCCAAGTCATTGCACCATTTTCAAAGTCGTCTTGTTGAGTCTCATTGTCTGTAACTCGTTTTCACCAAGTCCACAGCTAACAGCGGCCTGTTTCCCTTATCATCGTTACTTTTTTGCATATCTTTCACTCATTGTTCTAAAATTGAAAAGACTAGGCTTGTATTCACTGGAGTTTAGAAGGATCTTATAGAAACATATAAATTATAAAAGGACTGGACAAGCTTGATGCAGGAAAAATGTTCCCATTGTTGCGTGAGTCCAGAATCAGGGCATACAGTCTTAGAATAAAGAGGAGGCCAGTTAAAACTGATGAGACTTTTTCACCCAGAGAGATGTGAATTTGAGGAATTCACTGCCACAGAGGGCAGTGGAGGCCAAATCACTGCATGGATTTAGATAGAGCTCTACGGGCTAATGGAATCAAGGGATATGGGGAGAAGGCAGGTACGGGTTATTGATTGGGGACAATCAGCCATGATCACAATGAATGGCGGTGCTGGCTCGAAGAGCCGAATGGCCTCCTCCTGCACCTATTTTCTATGTTTCTATCTCTCTACATCACCGTCTGTATCTATCGTTTCCCCTGACTCTCAGTCTGTGGAAGGGTCTCGACCTGAAACGTCACCTATTCCTTCTCTCCAGAGATGCTGCCTGACCCGCTGAGTTACTCCACCTTTTTGTGTTGATCTTCGGTTGAAACCAATACCTGCAATTCCTTCCTACACCTTCAGCCCACCACATCCATACTAGCCATTATTCAGTTTAATTTAGATACAGCATGGAAACAGGCCCTTCGGCCCACCGACCATCGATCACTCCAGTTCTATGTTATTTCACTTTCACATCCACTCCCTGCACACTCGGGACACTTTGCAGAAGCCAATTAACCTACAAACCCACACGTCTTTGGGATGCGGGAGGAAACCGGAGCAAACCCACGTGGCAACGTGCAAACTCCACACAGAGAGCACCCGAGGTCAGGATTGAATCTGGGTCTCTGGCACTGTGACCTGTGGCCCTTCATCAGAAGTCAGGTCCCTTTTCCAGTCTGACCCAAAACGTCAATTATCCGTGTTCTCCAGAGCTGCTGCCTCGTTACAATAGCACTTTGTGTCTTTTTTTTGTAAACCAGCATCTGCAGTTCCTCATGTCTCCATTTCACCACTCCACTGTGAAATCTCAAGGTATGCCTACCTTGACAACGTTTTCAAAAAGGGTCCCGACCCGAAACGTCACATATCTATGTTCTCCAGAAATGTTGCCTGACCCGTTGAGTTACTCCAGTACTGTGTCCATGTTCTCCAGAGATACTGCCTGACCCACTGAGTTACTCCAGCACTCTGTGTCCATGTTCTCCAGAGATGCTGCCTGACCCGCTAACTCCAGCACTCTGTGTCCATGTTCTCCAGAGATGCTGCCTGACCCGCTGAGTAACTCCAGCACTCTGTGTCCATGTTCTCCAGAGATACTGCCTGACCCACTGAGTTACTCCAGCACTCTGTGTCCATGTTCTCCAGAGATGCTGCCTGACCCGCTAACTCCAGCACTCTGTGTCCATGTTCTCCAGAGATGCTGCCTGACCCGCTGAGTAACTCCAGCACTCTGTGTCCATGTTCTCCAGAGATACTGCCTGAGCCGCTGAGTAACTCCAGCACTCTGTGTCCATGTTCTCCACAGATGCTGCCTGACCCGCTGAGTTACTCCAGCGTAAATCAGCATCTGCAATTCCTTGTTTCTATTCTCTATGAAAACTGTCCTGGAATTTGCATCTCCAGTGGTGTTGCCTCTCCATTTCCTGAAGGTGGCGGCACAGGTGGATAGGGTGGTCGAGAAGGCTTTCGGTACATTGGTCTTCATCGGTCAGGATATGGAGTACAGGAGTTGGGATGTTATGTTACTGTTCTACAAAACACTCATTGGTGAGGCCACATTTGGAGTATTGTGTTCAGATTTGGTCACCCAGCTACATGAAGGATGCTGTCAAGCTGGAAAGGGTCCAGAGAAGATTTCCAGGATGTTGCCAGGACTGAAGGTTGAGCAAGCTTGGACTTTACAGAGCATACCATCATGAGGGAAATATAGCTTTTCAAGGAGTATAAAACCATGAGGGGATATGAACACACATTCTTTCACCCAGACTAGGGGAATCAAGAACCCGAGGACATGTGTTTAAGATGAGGGGGGAAAGGTTTAATAGGTCTAGAGGGTCTGAGCTTTAGGGAGAGGTTGATCAGGCTGGGACTCTATTCCTTGGAGCACAGGAAGATCTTATAGAGGTGTAAAAAATCATAAATCGGGTAGATCCACAGAATTTCTTGCCCAGAGTAGGGGAATCGAAGGCCAGAGGACATAGGTTCGAGGTAAAGGGGAAAAGATTTAAAGGGAATCTAAGGGGTGACTTCTTCACACAAGGGGTGGTGGGTGAATGGAACAAGCTGCCAGAGGAGGGAGTTGAGGCTGGGACTATCAAAAACATTTAAGAAACAGGATAGGACAGGTTTGGAGGGATATGGACCAAGCGCAGGCAGGTGGGACTAGTGTAGCTGGGACATTGTTGGCCGGTATGGGCAAGTTGGGCCGAAGGGTCTGTTTCCACACTGTATCACTCTATGACTAGGAGCTTGAGGGGGAACTTTTTCACAGAGAGGATGGTGGGTGTATGGTACGAGCTGCCAGAGGAGGTAGTTGAGGCAGGGACTGTAACAACATTTAAAATACAATTGGAAGGTACATGGATAGGACAGGTTTAGAGGGATATGGTCCAAACACAGGCAAATGGGACATGTTAATTGGCCTGGACAAGTTGGGCTGAAATGCGTATCACAGTCACATCACGGAAACAGGCCCTTCGGCCCAACTCATCCATCGCACCCAACATGCTCCATCTAAGCTCTTCCCATTTGCCTCTATTTGGCCCATATCCTTCCAAGTACCTGTCCAAGTGTCTTTTGAACGTTGAAATAAGGAACTTCAGATACTAGTTTACAGAGAAAATGGCCGGAGTTTGTACGTTCTACCTGTGACCGCGTGGGTTTTCTCCGGGTACTCCAGTTTCCTCCCACTCTCCAAAGACGTGTAGGTTTGTAGGTTAATTGGCTTGGGTAAAGTTGTAAAATTGTCCCTAGTGTGTGCAGGATAGTGCTAGTGTACGGAGTGATCTAAACTGGTGGAGTGATTCAAAGGTATGTTCTTATCACATGTATACGGTAAGGTTCAAAAACATCTTACTGTACATATATTCACATTCACGTTACAATGAGAGTGTGGTGGATACTTGGAACGAACATGTGGATGAGAATGTGGGACAAGATAATGCGAGTGTACAGGGCGACAATAGACAATAGGTGCAGGAGTAGGCCATTCGGCCATTCGAGCCAGCACTGCCATTCAATGTGATCATGGCTGATCATCCTCAATCAGTACCCCGTTCCTGCCTTCTCCCCATATCCGCTGACTATGCTATCTTTAAGAGCTCTATCTAGCTCTCTCTTGAAAGTATCAAGAGAACCGGCCTCCACCGCCCTCTGAGGCAGAGAATTCCACAGAATCACAACTCTCTGTGTGGAAAAGTGTTTCCTCATCTCCGTTCTAAACGGCTTACCCCTTATTCTTGGTCGGCGCGGACTCGGTGGGTGGAAGGGCCGGTTTCCGCGCCGTGTCTCTAGAAGAAACCAAGAGCTGTCGCCCCGTCCCTCAGCACTCACCAGCCTGAGCTGGGTCTCCTCCTTCAGCTGTCTGCGGGTCTCCATGTCCCCCTCCTCTCCACTGTGCCGGCCGGCTCTCTGCACTGGACCCTCCATGTTGCCGTCCGCCTTCGACACCTGCAAGAGAGGAACGTGACGGTGGTGCAGCAGGTGGAGCCGCTGCCTTGCAGCACCAGAGACCCCGGGCCCATCCCCTCCCCCGCGCTTGTCCGTCTGGAGTTTGCACGTATTAATGTTGAGTTTATGACCATCACGCAAACCAACCTCCCTCCCATCGACTCCGTCTACACCTCACGCTGCCTCGGCAAGGCCAGCAGCATCATCAAGGACCAGTCTCACCCCTGTCACTCCCTCTTCTCCCCTCTCCCATCAGGCAAGAGGTACAGAAGTGTGGAAACGCACACCTCCAGATTCAGGGACAGATTCAGGCAACTGAACCATCCTATCACCAACAAGAAAGCGGTCCTGACCTCCCATCTACCTCATTGGAGACCCTCAGACTATCTTTAATCAGACTTTATCTTGCACTAAATGTTATTCCCTTTACCCAGTATCTGTACACTGTGGACGGCTTTATTGTAATCATGTATAGTCTTTCCGCTGACCGGATAGCACGCAACAAAAGCTTTTCACTGAACCGCGGTAAACGTGAAAAATAATAAATCTAAACCTAGTCCTGACCACCAGTGCTGTCTGTAAACGGTGGCGCAGCGCTAGAGTTGCTGCCTCACAGCGTCACAGACCCGGGTTCCATCCTGACCGCGGGTGCTGTCTGTACGGAGTTTGTACGTTCTCCCCGTGACCGCGTGGGTTTTCTCCGGGTGCTCCAGTTTCCCCCCACACTGCTAAGATGTACAGGTTAG